>NW_020884872.1:4013985-4085508 GCF_003945725.1 Corapipo altera | reverse complement strand
CAGGGACCTGTGGTGTGTGTGAGGGACACCAGGTGGTGTGAGGGACAGCAGGGACCTGTGGTGTGTGTGAGGGACTCCAGGTGGTGTGAGGGACAGCAGGGACCGCCGATGGACAGCAGGGAGCGGTGGCGTGAGGAAGCGGCCGCCTGAGGGGTACAAGTGATCGCCTGCCCGAGGGGCGTGAGGGACTGAAGGTCCCGCTGCTTCCCCCTCCGCCCCGGCTCCCATCCGAACTCTGAAACATGGGGAGAGGCTGTGCCTCGGTGACGTGGCTGCTCCCCGGTGTGTCTGGAAGGGAGAGCACATTTCATCCTCCCCCAGCGAGGTGCCTGCGGGGTGTACGTACAGGCAGGTGCTAAACCTCGTTAATAGGTGTAAGTGTCTGCAGGGAGGGGACAGGAGGTGGACCAGGCTCTGCTCGGGGGTGCCCAGCAATGGGACAAGAGGCAACGGGCAGGAACTGATGCACAAAATTTCCACCTAAACATGAGGAAGAAGTTCACTAAAACAGAGACCAGAGAAGCTGCGGAGTCCCCCTCAGTGGAGATGTTCCAAAACTGTCTGGACACAATCCTGTGCTGTGTGTTCTGGGATGTCCCTGCTTCAGCAGGGAAGTTGGACCAGATGACCCTCTGTGGTCCCTTCCAACCTGACCCATCCTGTGATTTTATAGACAAAGGGTAGCTTTGCTAGTCTGAGCACTGTTGGGCTGGTTTATTCATCAGGATGAAGTACATTTCATAGCCAGGTGGAGGAACCCTTAGTGCTGTGCTGTGCTTTTGCAGAAAGCCATGGAAGGTGTTTTATGTGGTCACAGCTGTCAGAGAGAACTTTACTGTAATCCTCCCTAAAGTCCACGCTGACATTATATCCAGATTGGATGCAGCTCATGCAAAGGAACAGCACAAGAACGTAATTTAAAGGAGTTATTAGGAGACAGGAAATATTGTGGAATGTCATCATGTGCTGAGTAAGCTCACCTTAATAATTAAATAGAACTTGCTTTAATTGCTCAAGTTTTTTTGCACTTGGACTCACAGTGAAGATATGGGTGGGCTGTACATATAAGAAGAGACTGTGATGAATTACACAATCTCATGACTTTTTGTGAATACACTGAAGATCTTTCGGTTAAATTGTAATTAATCTTTTAATCCTCAGATAAATTAATATGAAAATAGATTTTTTTTTGAGTGTATTTCTGTACAGGAATATTAAATCAGGGGTAGTAAATACGTACTTTTGATATTAAATCACGAGTAGTAAATCCATACTACAAGTAAATCTAGTACCACTTTATGTGTGTGCTGCCTGAACACAGACAGTTGTTGTGTTCTCTTGTGACTTTGCTCACACTGACTGCTCTGACTAAAGTTTTCCACCAGCCTTGTGCTGATCTTCTTGAGGGGAAGTTTTGAGCGGATTTAAGCAACACTTTTTATAAACCTTGTTTGCAAAAAAAACCCCCAAATTATGTGGCCATCCCTTTCTCTCAGAACTGTGTTTCACCCACATGCTCTACACTTGTAAATCCCATAAGAACACTTTGTTCACCCGTGGAAAGTCCACCCACCCTGACTGGATTGTGGACGTTTAAAGAACTGTCATTTACATGTTCTCAGTAGGGACTTGGCAGGGAGGTGTCGCAAATTACAAACCTCTGGAGTTTTCAGCTGCAACAGTGTGTGCCAGGCCAGGATTTCTCAGGGATTTCTCCAGCTGGGAGCTCCCCTGACTCTGCTGGAGCCAAGAAAACCCCTGGGGATTGGAGTTGAAAGTGAGTGTCTTGTGCCCTCAGTGCTGCTCTTGGCGGATTTCAGCATTTCCCTGTGATCCAGAACAGGATTAAAGTCATAATGAGTTGAGTGGGGTTTTTTAATGCTTAAAGTAACTTATCCTCTGGCACATATTATCCCTCTTATTTAATATAAAAAGAGGCAGTAGCTTTTGAGAAGTTCTTGAAGTCCTCTTTGTGCTGTACATTTAGCAATAAATGTGAACATTTGTGCCTCCTGTTCCTGCTGTGTAGGTTCCAGGTGCCAGGGTGATGCTGTGCCAGCTGACTCGGATTCAACATCTCACACTGAGAACCCTCTGCATCACCAGAAGCTGGGTATTACTAAGAAATTAGGTTTTATGAGCTCATGGGGTTTTGTTTTTTTTTTGTGTGTGTGTGATGCTAGAGAACACTTGTACACAGAGAATTAAATAGTTGGTGCTGACCAAACTTTCCTTAGAATTAGTAATGGGCAGGCCAACCTTTGGGTTTAACAGGACAACTTCACATAAAGCCTTGAGCTTTCTCACTCTACTGAAGTTGTTCTGGTTTGAACAGCAGGAGCTGTGAAACAGTTGCTGTTAAAAAAAAAAAAAAAAAAAAAAAGTAATTTCCCATTATAGCTTTCGGGCTTTTGAAGTTTATTTTATCTGCCCAACAGTGATAATAAACAAGTGTAGACTCACCCGGGAGAGGAAGGAGGAGCTGGGGAGAGGAAATTGGGCTGTAACCGGCGCGTGGTTTGTCCTGCGCTGGGAGGGGCCACGCTCTGAGTCACACGCTGCAGTTGCAACTGTTTTCAGCTCTCGTTAAACTTCTGGGCAAGTGAGCTCTTCTGTAACGGGGTCTGTTGCGTTTAATCAACTGAGATCCCCAGAAGGAAAGAAAAGTCTTCGGAAGCAGCAAAATCCTTCGTTGCAAGTGGAAACACTGCTTTAAAAACGATGTTCTGTGCAGAGGGGGTTTCATTCCCAAAATAGTTATAATTTAGTATTAGTGTTTGTACTGTAATATTTCCTTTTTATTTCCTTTAATGATAGTATTAAAGACAGCAGTTCTCTTATGTTTTCTTTCATTCAACAGTGAAATAAATTTAAAAAATCATCTGTTGTCTTTGCTTATTGGCTGCTTTATGTATTATGTTGTTCTGGAACAGTTCAGGCATATTTTATGGACAGGAAAAGAATGTGTTGAGCAACTCTTTGACCTCCCTAAGCTCATTCTGCCAACACCACCACCACCATTTTGCAGCCCACCAAAAGCCAGGAAAGTTTCAAAATCACCTAGTCCTGGTTGTTAAGAGGGTTTTTCTCTCCTGTATTTAGTGATGCACCACGTCTTGTGCAAATTCTTTCCATGCAGTCCGTGATGAAAAGGCCTGAAAAATCCTTGGGGCAAATAATTTCAAAAAAAAACTGCTGCAAAACTTGTCCTTTGATAGCAATTTGTTTACAATTAAATTGCATTCTTTGGGAAATGATGAAATATTTTCCCCTTTTTTGTCCTGGAGCATTAATCTCCTTATCCCTGGTTTATCCTACCTCAGCACTGAACAGTGTGAGCGATCTTTAGGTTGCAGTTCATTCTCAGCAACGATGACCTTGCAAATCTCATGTAAAACTCAAGTAAAATTGCTGCTGTCTTTCCCCTTTCCCAGTTTCCTGTAGTGTCTTCCCAGTATCTTGCCCATGATTGGTGATGGCAGAATGACATTTTCTTTGGATCCCTTCAGTGGGAGGAAGGTACCTGCGTTCCCTGAACCATGACTTTCTCACTTGGCAATTTTTTAGGCTCAGTTTTTGTATCAGTTCTGCATTTTTCAGATTAAATGTATGACCTCTCCCCCTTCAAATCTTTCTTTTTTAAAAAAACCTTTGTGTAAACACAATTCTCTTGATAGAAAAGTACCTTATATGGGTATAATTGGCTTCTCTTCCTGTCTAAAATATGCCTGTAAAAAAACACATTATAGTTATAGAAATATGCTCACAATTAGGGGTTTGTTTTGTATACCAGCAAAATTAAAAGCAGTCTGTAGACAAGATTTATTCTGAATTAGGCCAGTTAAACAAAGAAAAAGTGTACAGGAATAGTAAAGGGATGACTGTTATGAATATTCTTCCATTTGATATCTCAGCATTACCAGCAAAATAATAAAGTCTACCTGTAGAAAGAGTACAAGTGTGCACGTTTGGTGTACATCTCCCCTTCTTCAAATTCTTGATTTCATGCATCTCTTACCAAAAAAATCATATGAAATATTTCTGGGGATGACGTTTCTGTAGGTTTTTAATTAGATGGCCATCAAGCCTTTTGGTCTTGTCCCACCAGAAAGGTTAAATTCACAAAGCTCAAGGGAATGGAAGCAGAAGAACTCCTTAGGGAAAAGTATTTTTAAACTTTTAAACTTTTTGATAGCTTGTTTTAGTTCACAGCAGTTTGGAGGGCGAGTTACACGCCTTTCAGCTGAGACTTTGAGGCCAGGACAAGTGTTTTGTCAAATTGTGATTTAATCTTCGTTAAGGGTTTCGGGAAGAAGCAGGAGAGCTCACAGCCAGCGCATATTCCTGCCCTCTCACATCCCTTGGCTGTGCAATCCCGTGGTTTGCTGCCCTGACACGAGCCAGTCCTTCCTTAGGGGTGGAGGAGACACCAGCTGCTCCTTGCAGGAGCAATCCCTGGTTGGACTGGACTGAGAGTGAGATGGAAGTGCCCCCTTAGTGCTGCAGGTTTGTAAACAAGAATGACAGGGACAAGAGGAGCTTTGTGATGTTGCTCTGACATGTTGCACTTTGCTGCAAGTCAGGAGGAGCTGTTTTAAGTGTCAGAAGGGGAAGTGAAAGGTGTGATCTGAATATGAAAATTAGCCTCTAATTTCTAAGAGAATTTTTGGGCTGTGTCAGAGTAACTGCTCCTTATTTGTCCATTGTGTAGGACAAGATAGAGAGACTGCACAATATTCAAACTGAGAGTAGTTTTAAATTAGATATTAGAAAAATCTTCTTTACTGTGAGGTTAGCGAGACCCTGGCACAGGTTGCCCAGAGAAGTTGTGGATGCCCCATCCCTGGAAGTTGGACGGGGCTTGGAGAAACATGGTTTAGTAAAAGGTGTCCCCACCCATGGCAGGGGGTGGGACTGGATGATCTTTAAGGTCCCTTCCAACCCAAACCATTCTGTGATTCTCTGATTATAGAATTCTTTTCCTCTCCCTATATTTCTGCTTCTGTATGTGTGGAGGATAAACAGTTGGAAATTAGTCCACCAATTTCACACACTAGCAAACATGTTCTTTATCTCATTTTATGCCTCTCTTCACTGTAGTGAGTCTCTCCTTGCTGCTGACTTATTGTGCATGAAAAAGCATTTGTCTTCTTGGAGAGAGTTCCCAGTATTGTCAGCAGCAGGAAACAGCAATAGCAGTGAAATCACATTTCAGTAAACCCAGGGAGAGAGAATCCCCAAACTTGCAGGAAGAGGCTACTTAAGTGTATAGCTAGAAAAAGATTATAGAAGTGCAAACAATCTTTCTGTGCAGGTTTGGAGCTTTTACATACAGCTTTTGGGGGCACGTAGGGGAGTGTGTAAGTATATGTGTACTATGGGAGAGTGTGTTGCAAAGGCTGTTGATGGGAGAAGAGACGTTTTATAAACTGTTGTCAAACTCCAGTAATAAAACCCCGCATAGAATCCTTGAGTAGAAGCTTAAGCGGTGTGTGTTTGGTTTTCATCTGGACTTGTGATGAGTAATCAGATGTTTTTCCTTCCTTGTGTCTGAAACAGCACCTGAATTACCAGAGCCATCAGATCCTCTGCAAAGCACTCACAACCGAGTGCAACATTCCCACATTTACCTGGGGATGCCCCGGGAACTCACTGAGTCTTATAATCCATGTTTCTTTGCTTGTTTGCCCCCGCCACGCTTCCTGAGTGTTTTCCCTGAAGAAGCCCCTGTTCAGTCTCCCTTGGTTCCTGTCTCCTCTGCGTGTGTTTCCTCCTCCGTCCTTGTATTCCCTGCTTCCAGCCGCGGTTTGTCACAGCCCTGGCGCCTCCTCGCTGCAAAATCGCGTCTCATTAAGGGCTTCAGAACATCGTCTTTCCCAGTTCCACCCCCAACACGCTGTTAATGGAGCTTTAGCTGACAGCTGTGTCCTTGTAATGGATGTCAGGAGGCAACATCAACACCTTCTCTTAGTTGCTGGTGTGCATTTGTTGCTCGTGTGTAGCTGTTACACTGAGATCGGTCACACAGATATCTTGCCCGTAAAGTTTCAGTGTTGGTGGCTTCGTTGTTTCTAAAGGTGAAATTTCAGGTGGGTGAAGCTGGTGGAACAACTTCCTGACAAAGAATGAGCAGTTTCGTGGCTTCTCCTGCTGCAACTCTGATGCTCATCTGACTTCTCAGTGAGGTATCAAGCTCCTGTCCTAGAAAATAGCCAACAGATATAAAAAGCTGGATTGATTTTCTTTGTTGGTTTGTTTCCTACTTCATTTTTAGGGAGCTCAATCAACTCACTGGGAGGTGAAATGAGCAGCCGAGCTGGTGAAAGGAAGAGAAGGGTACCACAGAGCTGGGAGGAGGAGGTGTGACAGTAAGGGACAGAGGAAAGGAAGGGGAACTACCACTTCAAAGACAGGTGGATGCTGAAGACCAAAAAACTCTTGGGCCAGAGATTGAACCTCTCCGCTCTTTCCTTGAGTAGAGCTTTCCTGAGTAGAGATTTCCTTCTTTTTTTTTTTTTCCTGGAAGCAGTTTTGAAATAGTAGAGATGTCTTTTTCTATCCTTGTTCAAAATATAAAATAAAAGCAATCTTGTACCAAACACAGTACTTAGGTTTCTGAAAGTTAGTTTGCTGAGATCAGTAGAGGGCTGTTGATGGAGGGAATTAGGGGACTGGAGCCTCTCTGACCAGGAAAGGCTGAGGGAGCTGGGGCTGTTCAGCCTCCAGAGCAGACACTGAGAGGGCACCTCCCCCAGGTCTGTAGGGTCTGCAGGGAGGGGGCAGAGGATGGACCAGGCTCTGCTCAGGGGGCCCAGCAATGGCACAAGAGGAACGGGCAGGAACTGATGCCCAGGAAGTTCCACCTGGACAGGAGGAAGAACTTCTTTGCTGTGCAGTGACCCAGCACTGAACAGGTTGTCCAGAGAGGGTGGGAGATATTCCAGACCCATCTGGACACAATCCTGTGCCATGTGCTCTGGGATGACCCTGCTGGAGCAGGGAGGTTGGACCAGATGACCCACTGTGGTCCCTTCCAACCTGACCCATCCTGTGATTCTCTGAAGACTTAACACCAAAATCTCTTCTTGGCCTCCTGAAGGAAGGCTGCAGGTGCTCCTGCTGCTCCTGCCCTTCCTGGGTTTGTAGTCTTACTGTCACTGTTCCTCCTGAGGACCAGCAGCTGCTCTGCCATGTGGCACACAGACAGTGGGAGATTTCCTGATACGCTCCTGCTGTTTCCTTGATGTCACCCAAATGTCATGGAAGAAAATAAAAAGAGCTTTGTTTCCAGTCAGTAGTGAAGGTGGCTGGAAAAAATGGTTGGAGAGAATAGAAGCAGATTATTTGGAGGAAAGAGGTTAGGTAGCTAATGGCAAAGTAATCTTTAGCTGAGAAGTAAGAGTCCTCAAACACCTGGAACCAGATCTAGTATTGCAGGAGACTCCAGAGGTCTGGATCTACACTCTGTGCCAGACACAGCTTTTGTGTGGGGCTAAACAGACAAACACTGGCTTTGGGGACACTGTTGGGAGGAGTTCTTGTCTTCCTGTGGCTGCTCCAATTGCTGCCTCTTCAGTTATGCCAATGCAGTCGTTGTGGTTTAATATCAAAATTGACCAGCATTTGAAAATTAATAATTCTGAGGTTTTATTTAGTGTCTGATCCACTGTGTCACAGGTATTTATACTGGCACAGCTGGAGGAGGAGTGACCTGCAGTGTGCAGGTGAGATGAACAAGAGAGAGCAGGAGTGACTTGGATCAACTTTGTTACTGAAAAGTGTTCATGTAGTGAAATCTTAACACATTGTGCATTTACTCAGGTAATCTTTGGATTTATTTTTTTTTTCACATCTAAGCGTTTCAGGCTTTTAGATGGTCTGTGGAAATGTCTTAAAATGGTTCTGCAAAACAGTTCTGGTTTTGCTTCTTGGTATCATGGTTTCTTTTATTTCTGCCTGTTGTGTCTAAAGGCTATTAAGGTGAAAGTCAAGCACTTGAATTAGGAAATACCAGGATTAAAGCTACTTTTGTGGGATTAATTTGTTCCCCTGCCATTTGTGTACGTTGCAGCCTTGGTTACTGTTAAAGTGACACAGTTACATTGCACCAAACCCTCCTTCCCTGCACACAAGAGACTGTGCCAGGAGCATGAAAGGGAGGGATGATTGTCTCTTGTCATGTTATATGTAGTGAATTGAAGGTGTTCTAGGAATAAAAAAGGAGAATGGGGAAAGAAGGATGGGTGACTGTTGGACTCTGCTTTAGATGTGTAGATTTTCCACCAGTCTCTGCTGGTTACACGGAGTTACTGTGCTAGGATGGACAAAGGGACACATAGCAATTACATGGTGTTTATTCTGCCAGTCTTACACAAAACACAGGGCCTGGGCAAAGCACATTACAGTGAAATATTTGAAAACATTTCAAAATATGTGATTAACACACTGTATTTTCACTCTGTCCTGGAAGGTGGGGGTTATGCAGCAACGTGTATTGGGTGTCTCCACATCACTATTCTAGTTCAAGCTCCCTGAGCACACCGTTGATCTGCTACCTCCATAAACCCTCTGCAAGTTGCATCCCAGATGAATCACTTGGGTTTGCAAACTCACCTTCTTCCAGATGAAGCTAAAGGAAAAGATGCCTTCCTGGAACACTTGTTCCTATAACACTCCAGGTGTTAATGGGTGCTCAGACCGTGAAACTGGATTAGGGCTGCTCAGAGCCCACCACTTTAAATTGCAGTGTAACCCACAAAGGAGAGGGGTAGTGAACCATCCCTCATCCCCCCAGTATTTTTAAGCAAAACACAGAAAGCAAACCAAGCCAGATTGGTTTCTCAAATTAAGAGTGACTGCACTGCTTTTTTTAGTTGGAGGTGTGGGGGGATTATGCATTATAACTATAACTATCTGAGGTGACTTAAGGATAAATTAGTGTTTGTGAAATGACACTGCAAGGCACTGAAACACTCGATACAGACTGATTTGGTGAGGAAACAGCATTCTGCTTTTCCTATTGCCATGGCTCTGTGAAATCATTTGGGAGCTTCAGATGCAGAAGTGGCAGCTCAATGCCCAGAGATGCAGCACCCTTTCTGTCATTTCTCAATAATACCAATTTAGGCTTTGATCACTTACTTGCATCCATTTGTTGTAAGTTTTACCACCCTCATTTATTAATCACAGGATTGCAGCCTCTTAGTACTGTTTTTTTATTTTTATAAACTTTACAGTGTTGCTTGTAAGCTGATGGACACTGAAACCTTTTCATTGTCTATGTATTTATATGTATAAATCATAAACTAAAGAGTAATTTCTCAAATCAGCTGTAGAAAGAAGAGAATTGCTTTTAACAGACACATCATTGACGTGTTTTATACCACCATGGAGGAAGGCAGTGTAAAGAGTGTCCACAAAAAACAAACAAAATAAAAGCAAAATTGGATATTGCTGATTTGTCTCTGTGTGTCACTGTGCACAGATGTATAAATTACAATTCCTGCCCCAGAAGTTCTTGATTTATACTAACTTAAAACCTGATTCTCTTTTTTTGTTAAGCTCCAGTCAGGAGCAGTATATTGAGTTATTGAGACATCCTGCAGTATGGAGTAGGTTGTGTTTTGAAGCACATGGAACATGGAGATTTCTTCACTGCAGCTTAATTTGTGCTTATTGTACTCCTAGATGCATCCCAGGCTAACTGTTCCTCAATATATGGAATTTGGGCATAAAGTGCTCTCCTGCTAATGAATAAAATGGGGACTTCAGTTCTCTGGTTGCTTTTCAGCTACAGCAAAGCAATGCAGAGATAGAGCAAAGCAATGCAGGGATATCTCAGTGAAAATTGTGACATTTCCCAGATCCTGGCAGTACAATTTTAGGTGACACATATTTGATTGCTGGAAGTATATAATTAACAGCACTTACTAAGCATAAACAAACGTGATAAATTTAGATTACAGACAATAATCCTGCTTCCTTCTCCCTTCCCAGTATTAATGCCCTTTCCGTCATCCTATTAAAAGTGACAGCAAAACCCCCTTAATTTGTTTGGTCAGCAGGAGACTGTCAGGATTGCTTAAGCTCAGAAAGGTGAGTTGGTATAACTAAGTTTAGACATCTGATCCGAAAGTTTATCAATGCAGCTGTCAAGACAGATCTTCAAAAGCTAAAGCAGAGATGATGGAACTGTTCCTTCCTGTGTATTGCAGGAAAAGAACACAGCCCACCCATCATATTTGTGGTGTGATATTTGTGGTTTAAGATCAGCCATTAACAGGGTAATCAAAAGTGGTCAGATGAGCTGGTTCTTCCCATGCCTGTGCATCTGTTGGAACTGACGGTGTTGTTTTCATTCCCCTACCTTTCCTCCAAACAAAGCCATTTCCTTATTCACTATTTGTTGGTGGTTTGGCCAGTTTACTGTAGTACAGGGGGGATTGGGTGTGTTTTACTCTACCTCTTACTGTTCACACAAGGCAACCTACAATTTTTGTTGTTGTTGTTCTTTTTCAGAGGCATCAGAATCATGGAGGGGCTCTTGCACTACATAAACCCAGCACATGCAATTTCCCTTCTGAGCACCCTGAACGAGGAGCGTCTCAAGGGACAGCTGTGTGACGTTGTGCTCATAGTGGGAGACCAGAAATTTCGAGCCCATAAGAACGTTCTGGCTGCCAGCAGCGAATACTTCCAGACTCTGTTCACTAACAAGGAGAACGAGTCTCAGTCGGTGTTTCAACTCGACTTTTGTGAGCCGGATGCTTTTGATAACGTGTTGAACTACATTTATTCTTCATCCTTGTTCATTGAGAAAGGCAGTCTCGCAGCTGTGCAAGAGCTGGGCTACAGTCTTGGAATATCCTTTCTCACAAACATCGTTTCCAAGAGTCCTCAAGCTCCTTTTCCCGCTTGCCCTATCAAGAAAATACTATATCAAGATGAAGATGAAAGTAGTTCCCAGAAGAGAAGTGTCATCGTCTGTCAGAACAGAACTGAAGCACAAGCGAAGAGCATAAATCAAACACAGCATGATTTAAGCCATACTCCTAAACCTTCGCCCTCTGTGGCGGTCAAAACTAGCAGCAGACCACAAATAACAAAACCAACTGAAACCCTTCACAACTTATCATTGACTGAAAGGAGGTGGCTGAAAGAAAGTCCTTTGGGCTATACGAAGGTTCATGAAACTTCTGGAACTGTGGAGGATCAGGGCAGGGGTGGTTTGGTGAAAAGGAACACGGTGCTGCCTCAGATGCCTTTAGCAGAGAAGGAAATTGCAGACAACGAGCCAGGAAGCAGTGGTCAGCTTTTGAGAGGAAAGGCTGTGGAGATGTCACTGAAGAGACCACGACCACCAGTCTTGTCTCTGCATGGGGCATCGGAATCCACGTTTTTGTTGCGAGAGGCAGGAAAAGGAAACGGTCAAGGCGAAGACAGGAATTTGCTGTACTACTCAAAGTTAGGGCTGGTAATCCCATCTAGTGGGTCTGGCCCAGAAAACCAAAGTATTGACAGAAGTGGGCCCCTTGTAAAAAGTCTTCTGCGGAGGTCACTGTCCATGGACAGCCAGGTTCCTATTTACTCACCTTCCGTTGACCTAAAACCTGCACAGGTGTCGTCCTCCTCCTCACCGGGAACTAACGATTCCCAGAAAACATTTAACGTCGTGTCCCAGAAGTCATCCTTGAAAGAGTCATCGGAGAAGTCAGTCCTGGATGAGAAACCACAGGTAATACACCCACATCGCCTTAGGTCTTTCAGTGCCTCTCAGTCCACTGACAGGGAGGTGGCTTCCCCTCTCTCGGAGGTGCGGATAAAAACCGAACCGAGCAGTCCACTCTCAGATCCCGCTGAAATTATAAGAATTACGGTGGGTGATGGTTCAGCCTCGACAAATAAAGACTTTGCTTTTAAAACCGAGGATGATCACAAGGAACCGAGCAGAATTCCGGCAAAAAGGAGGTTTCAGGACGATAGAATGCTGCCATTCAAGAAGCTGAAGGCGGATGAGCAGGGTTCTCCTGGCTCAGAAGAGAACTTTGAGGAAAGCTCAAGCCCTCCGCACCTTGATGCTGATTTTCCTGATTCTGATGTCAGTAAAGATGAGTACAGCGAGATGGAAGAAGCAAGACCAAATAAAAAATTTAAATGCAAACACTGCCTTAAAATCTTCAGATCAACAGCAGGTCTTCATCGTCACGTTAACATGTATCATAATCCAGAGAAGCCCTACGCTTGTGACATATGCCACAAGAGATTTCACACCAACTTCAAAGTGTGGACGCACTGCCAGACCCAGCATGGAATCGTGAAGAACCCCTCACCGGCCTCCAGTTCTCACGCCCTCTTGGATGAAAAATTCCAGAGAAAACTGATCGATATAGTGAGGGAGAGGGAAATCAAAAAAGCTCTGATCGTGAAACTGAGACGTGGCAAGCAGAGCTTTCAGGGCCAGTCCGCTTCACAAGCACAGCAGGTCATCAAGAGGAATTTAAGGTCGAGAACCAAAGGAGCCTATATTTGTACCTACTGTGGGAAAGCTTATCGCTTCCTCTCGCAGTTCAAACAGCACATAAAAATGCACCCAGGGGAGAAACCCATCGGAGGGAACAAGGCTCCTAAGCAGAAGGATCACATTCATATCGAAAGCCCAGTGGAGAACAAGGAGGTTTATCAGTGCCGGCTCTGCAATGCCAAGCTCTCCTCACTCATTGAACAGGGAAATCACGAGCGGCTCTGTAGGAACGCCACTGTCTGTCCTTACTGCAGCCTTAGGTTTTCTTCTCCAGAGCTGAAGCACGAGCACGAAAGCAAGTGTGAGTACAAGAAGCTCACTTGCCTCGAGTGTATGCGTACCTTCAAATCATCCTTCAGCATCTGGCGCCATCAGGTTGAGGTTCACAACCAAAACACGATGGCTCCATCAGAGAACTTTTCCTTACCTCTCATGGATCACAACGGGGAAATAACCAGTTCGTCCAGGTTGCCCCTGCAGTCAGAGTCCAATAAAATGAACAACTTTGTTGCTGCAAAGGAGGATGGTGTGTTCAGTGACTCGTCAGAACAAATCAACTTTGATTCTGAAGACTCCTCATGCCTACCTGAGGACTTAAGTGTCTCCAAACAGTTTAAAATCCAGATCAAAGAAGAGCCTGCGGATGACATCGAGGATGAGGTCACCGAAACGAGCAGGGAACCTAAGGAAGTGGTCTCCAAGAAGGATGCCAACTTGTGGCCCTGTGAGAAGTGTGGGAAGATTTTCACCTTGCGCAAGCAGCTGGAGCGTCACCAGGAGCTCCTGTGCTCGGTGAAGCCCTTTATTTGCCACGTGTGTAACAAGGCCTTCCGAACGAATTTCCGGCTGTGGAGCCACTTCCAGTCTCACATGTCGCAGGCTGCAGAGGAGGCCACGAACAAGGAGCCTGAGATATGCCCACCAGCTAACTCCCCATCCCCGCCGCCCTTACCCCCGCCCCCGCCGCTCCCCAAAATCCAGCCTTTGGAGCCGGATAGCCCCACGGGCTTGCCGGAGAGCTCCAGTACTACTGAGAAGTTGTTCGTGCCCCAGGAGTCAGACACGCTGTTCTACCACGCCCCGCCGCTCTCAGCAATCACATTTAAAAGACAATACATGTGCAAACTCTGTCACAGGACTTTCAAGACGGCTTTTAGTCTCTGGAGCCACGAACAGACACACAATTAAGCTTTAACAGAAACCTTACAAAGCTGTGTTCAGGGTCTCGCCTGTCTGCCACACAGACTAGAAATTTTAAGAGGATCAAAACGATGATGAAAAATGTGGAATTTGTGATGCTGCTTGGATTTGAAGATTAGGGGAAGCTAACTTGGTTATTAGGTAGAAAGCAGAGTAATTTAAAATCCTGTGGTCTGGGATCTGATAGTAACAGTATAAATTTTATTTCATTTAACACTGAAATGCGATTGCATCTGGATTGTATGCATGGATCTTCATCCTGTGATGTTGGTGTGTGCGTGTGTATTATATATAAAGTTATATATTAAATGAAAGAGCAACAACAATTTGGATTCTAACTGTGAGCTTATAGTAGTGAAATACTGTAACCAACTTCGTTAATTTGTTTTCAAAAAGGAAGCCAACACACGAGCTCCATATAAATGGTTGCCATGCACTGGCAGTTAGGGAGGAGGTGGATGGAGTGTCTTGCTGTATTGACTTAGGTCTTAGAAACCTTTAGCAATAACAAATAAACCTCAACTTTGAGTAATCCTGATGTTATTGGATACGAATGTTTGCTATTTTAAGGGAACACGGAATTGTTTTGTTGTTGTATGGAACTTGTGCAAATTAAAATAGAATCTAAAGTCAGCAATATTATTACTAAGATTTTATATAAGAAGTAGCAGCAAGTCTGCTCTCAGCCATTTAATTTTAAGTTTCTAAGGAAAATCAAGAGTGGGGGTACTTTGCTTTATATAATGTCCCAAAGACTAATTTCCTATGGATACTTGGGTAGCTGAAGTCATTGTATAACAGCCATCATAATGCAAATGGTACTGTTTGTAACATGAACTGGGGTTGAATGGACGTCAGACAAGTTTCATAGCTTTGTTTCCACTATTTGTACAACTGTTTGTAATTCTGACTACAAAGGAATGTATAACTATTAAATCAACAGGAGAGAGCTCATCGAGGGACAGAAGATGAGCTGTGTTTCTAAACACAGTCATAAGCTTGGCCATGAGTACAAAGATATGTTTTAACAGAACCTAAAAATGTAAATATTTATATAGACACCTGTATAAATGAAGAAGTATGTATTTGAAATTTGTATTAAGCGTTGCATATCCAGCTCAAAGCAGAGGAGAAAATCACACTACAATCACAGCGTTTTATGGATACAATGCATAGAGTATAGTTCTTTCTGCAGCTTTTCTATCATATGTGATACTGTGTTTCAATTTTCCAATTTGTTGAAAATCGTGGTAATAATGGAACCACTTCCATGCGGTTCCGTTATTTTACCTCAAATCACAACTGGAGCATTTAGTGTAAGTAGGATCATACATATTTACCAGGAGCTATAGTAAGGGTCCAAATTTTTCTGTAAGTGAAGGAAATACTTTCCCAGAGGCATGAGGTGAACTAGCAGTGAAGAAATTCTTCTGCTGGAATTTAAACTCGGTGGAGTGGGGATGGATTAGAGTGAAGGTAAATGATGCAAACAGCGTTTCTGATCCTGACCAACCTTCCCCCTGCAGGGCTGGGAGAGGGGGGGATGTCATTCCACACTGCTGAGTCAGAGCCCAGTCTGTGTCTGCTGAAACCAGCACAGAGTTTGGTCACCAGTTTCAGGGGGAGCCGGAGTGAGGCTTTAGTTCTGTGTGTAACCATGTCTGTGACTGTTCTTTCAGTATCCCAAACTCAAAAGTTGGAAGAACTGCAAGCTGACACTTAAGATTTATCAAAATTAAGCACAAATGTAATTCCTAAGAATCTGAGGATGGGCATCCTTAATCAGGCACACACCAGAGTAGATTTTTCTCAGTGAAAGCCCAAGTGTGCCACCATTTTTTTCCAACAGATTTTTAATTATTTTTCCTGTAATTTAAGTTTAAAAGAATTAGCTCAGGACGGACCCCTGACTTTTTTTTTCCGGCTACCAAAAAATTTGCAATGTTAGTTTCAAGCCTCTTCTGCTTCATTTTTGACCAAAATCTAAAATTGTTACTGAACACTTCTATTAGTAACATATTGTTCTTTTTTTGGCCTCTTCCAAGCAAATTGTAGCTGAATGTGATTAGGCTAATTTGCTTGAATATCAGTTAAACTCTTTAAGTGGCATTGCAGTTAAAGAAGGTGCTTGCTTAATAGTGACATTTCCGTTACTGACTTTTTTTTATTCCACCCAATAAGACTAAATTTCTTTCCTACCAGAAACAATTTCAAACTAAAATGGTTATTGCACTTAACCTGGCTTCAAAAAAAAAAAAAATCAGGAAAACATCAAGCCCCACTAAGTATCCTTCAAATGTATTTAAGAAATCGGTGCATATAAAATATGAACGTGTTTTTGTAAAACGGTTCCTGAGTTTTCCTCAATTATTCCCCTACACAACAGTCTGAAAGCATAGATGTAAAATTCTTTCTAAAGGAAGGTGGCAGCGAGCTCAGCTGGGTCAGAGCCATCTCACTTCCAGCTGGGATTCTGCTCTGTGATAGGATGTGAAATTTTGCACACTTTAAATCAAAAATCCTGTGCAACATTTTTGCAGAAACCTTGACCTTCTTCCTAGTGTACTAAAAAATCCATCAAATATTTTTGGTCTAAATAGCCTCCTAAGTTTTTCTTCAGTGTTTGGGGGGTTTTTTCGTTTGGTTGTTTGTTGTTTTTTTTAATTTTGTTTTCAACTTCAAGCGTGTTCTGTGTGTTTGTTTTTTTTTTTTTTAAATTTGGTTCCTGTTGTTTAGTAAAGGAATTCAGGATCTCTAAAATTTAAATATGAGATGTTTATATAGCAGTTCTGGTTTTCTATTAGCTTTTATACAGTATCTTAAAAAGCCCTTGATAGAAGTGTTTATTTTGGAGGATACGGAATAAATATGCTTCCACTTATATAACTTTAATATATGTTTTAAAAGTTAAATTATGGAGAAAAAAAAAATGTTAGTTGCTTGTTTATAAATAAAGATCTTTTGAAGAGTGTCTAGTTTGGCCACAGCCAAAATAAAAGGCAAATTTATTGATACAAAAGCCTGTCTTCAGCATATTTTGTTTAATTTTATAGCTGTCTACTAAAGTGACACAAAGTTAGAGGTCTTGTTAAATATAAAAAGTGTTTTGCTTTTTTTCTTAAAACTTGTGACAGGAATGTGCAGATGTTTTAATATATAGATTAGAATCTATAATTCTCCTCTTTTTTTGCTATTTTTATAATCTGTCAGGTAAATCTCAGTGAACTTTCCTGCTTCAGTGGAAGTAAAGGGGAAACTTGTGTTGCATTTTAAGAGGAGCAGGGTTGAGCCATGAAACGTATTTTGGTTTGGGACTCTTTTTTCCTTTCAGGCACCGTGTTGGCAAAGCCTCTGAGCCTATGCTTAAGTCCGTTAAGATCAGTCTTAATTTATTTTTTTAAAAATGTTTAAGTTCTTTGCTGAATTGGGACCATGATCAACCTTGAAAATGAGCAATGGCAGCAAAATACGTACAGAGTTTGTTTTTTAAAGTCCTGGAACCAAAAGTTGATATTAATTTTCCTCCTCATAAAACCTACGTATAGAATTGGGTGTAGCTTTACAAAAACAAAGGATGTGAACCAGGAATGATACTGTCTTTAGTTTTGGGGTTTTTTTTTGGTAAGGGGGAGAGAAACACCCTGTGACAGGTAATTAAGGAGACAGTTGATGAAGTGGGTGACTGTAGAATTTGTCTGGGGTGTTTCAGAACTGAGATATTTCCTTATCTCTGACCCCAAACAGCTGTAAGAGGCTTTTCCTGCATTTCCCGTTTAGGCAGGAACGTCCAGGAGGTTTTTTTGCCTGATGTTGTTTGTTTTCCCCCCAAGCAGGACACGGGGGTTTGCTCTGAAGCTCTACACGGACTCTTGTTTCTGTTCCAAGCTTCCAGTGTTAAAACTGGCTCCTCCCATGGGATAAGGACAGACTATGCCTAATTTCTTGGCTCTTCACAGTGAGGGTGCAAATATCTGGCATGAGCCTGTAATCTGGCATGTGCCTATACTGTTCAATGAAATTGTTTACATTTTCTTACCAGAACATTTAATTAAAAATCAAAACGAGCTTAGGGGTTTGGGGTTTGTTGGGGATTTATTTTTGGGGTTTTTTTTTTGTTTGTTTTGGTTTTTGGTTTTATTTTTTAGTGTTGGTGTTAATGAATCAGTGTTAAAAATCTTTTTCTGTTGTTGCTGAGCACAGCCTGATGGTATTTTTAATGGCATTGATTCTTGTTTATTTAAAATGACTTGTGAAAAACCGTACTGTAACTGCTCTACAGAAAGGGACACTATCAAGAGAAAGGCTGGGTACAGAAAATGGACTTACCTGTATTAGAAATACTTGACATTCATAAAATTGAAGAATTGAGTCATAACACTTGAGCTGCTTTTGAGCATGAAAATGCCCACTCCATCCTCAGTTGTTGCAGGGATGTCTGGAAAATGTATCTGAATTCTGTGGGTTGAGCTGATTTTTCATGTTGCTTTTTCTCTCACTGTGCCAGAATAAAGGACTCAATCCAATTTTTCCTTTTTCCAGCTTCTCAGCAATACACATTATCTTTCAAAGACACAAGCTTCCCACTACTGCAACAGCATCTTTAATTCAAATATGTGCATAAAACCAGGACAAGCTCCCCTTTGCAATGTAACATGCAAAATACACTTCAAGTACATATTTTAAGGCTTATTCTTGACAGTGTCCCTTTTTAAAAAGCAGGAAAATGGGATCACTTTTAGTGCTTGGGTACAGGGGAACAGATTCCTACGGTTTCTGAAAATTGGGATTATCCAATACATTTGCTAGAGAATTTTTCCAGTTAGTTACACAAAATCACTTGTCATTTTAAAGGATTATAGAGGTCAGACAAAGGATGCTGGGTTTATAATCCTGTGTACCTTACACATTCTATATCCGTTCAATACACCTGGATGGGTTTTTACTTTTTTTAGGACTGAGACTTAATAGCTTAAGGTAACTTTTTCTTTAATGTAATGTAAATCCATTGCTGCTTTGTACGACTTTTTCTACCGTGTGTTTTCTTTACTTAGATCTTGACTAAGAACTGTTGGCGTCCAATAAACTTACACTTTGTTTCTTTTGAAATTACTGTGTCTTCTGCTGGAATCTCTTGGCAAAGTGGGATGTTATTGCACATACCATTGTGTCTGCGGGGTGGGAGGCACGTTTTTAAAAAAGCATCTTTTGTTCTGGGGGTGTTTTTTTATGTAAATGCTACTTTTACATTGCTAAAATAGTGGCTTTTTGTTTGGTTTAGTAGGTGCCCCACCCGAACCTTTTACTAGAAAACGCAAGAAAACCAACTGCTTTAGACAACCTTAAAAACTTGAGCACAGCCCAAATTCTGCTTCCTATGAAATGAGAGTCTGAGGAGGGAACACACGTCAGCTGACTGTCTCCTTCCTAAAAAACTGGACTGAGACAGATGTTTGGAAAGACACGGTCAGGAATTCTATGGTATTTCACAGTGCCCTCCTCCAAAGCAGTTTTGCTGCTTGCATTTCCCTCTTCAAAACACGGCGTGGGAATGTAATGTGTGAATTCCCGTGGTGCAGAAAATGACCTTTCTATCTTTTGGAAGCAGGGTTTACTCAGTTCCCCTCTTCAAACTAGATAAGACCTGTCTTTCAAAATGCTTAGGCCAGTTTTCTCAGCTTCTTGGAGTCCACATCTGCTTCCCTTTGCCGTTTTTAACTTGTGCAATTTGGTCATTCACATTTGACAGAGGAGACAAGGTCTCCACAGCTAATCTCCCACAGGTTTTGTACAAACCACTGACTGGATATCAAGGAATGGTCTCGGTGGGAAGGATGAGACTTGCAGCAAGAGGATGTGCTGAACATTTCCCTGCCCTTTTCACCCCAGTGCTTGTCACTGTGTGCACTGTGTTGTTAGAAGGAGTGGGGCAATAGGTCAGGTGAAACACAGGGCACAGCTGAAGCACCAGCTCTGCCAACTGGTCGGATCAAGGCTGGAAAGGGCACTCCAAGCTCAAGAGGATTTGAAAACAGGGACAAGGGGCTCCTGGCCTGTCCCTCTGTGGAGCATCCCTGCTCCTCCAAAATTAGGTGAGCTGTGGAAAAGGCAAAGAGAGGGCAGAGAGCTGCTCTCTGACTCATTCACAGAGTCTCAAGGTGCAGAGATCTGGCTCCTTCTATCTCCTTTCAACCTAAGGAACTCCTCCAGCTCTTCCTGCGTCCAGTTAGGATCAACACACAGGCCTGTCTCCATTACTCCTTCAGAGCAGACAAACTTCTGCTTAAATCCCTCACAGAAAACACCTACTCTGGAGACCATACAGCCTGTATTTGACATAAAACTCAAGAAGCAAATCAAAATGATAAGAAGATAACGTCATGAGCACTGCACCTGTTTTCATGACTATTTTTATTCTCATCCCAGTTGTCCATTTCTAAAACAGTTGCTCTGCAAACAAATCTGGTAATGTTTATTTACTTTTCTGTTCAGATGATATTTCCCGTTTCCACTCATTTTTTTTTAATATACAGACACTAACAGGATCATCTTTACTATTAGACCTGCATGGGTAACATTTCGGGAAGGAACAAAGGGCAGCAAGCCAGAAGAGGTCAGAGAAAGTACAATGACAGCAGCAGAAGGATGTGAGATACAGAAGAGCCCATGCTGTGGCCCTGCCAAAAACAAGAAGAACAAAAAAAAGCAGACTCTGTTTTAAGGTGTCATTTGTGATGAATATGGCTATTTTGGTTGCCACTTTTTCCTTTCTTCCCTAATGAATGAGGTGTTCCTGGGGTACGACACCTTCTAACCCTTTTTGGCTGACAGAAACTGCATCCATTACTCTTACCATCCATTACTCTATGCTGTAAAGTCTATGAAACAGTTTAAGGGATGAAAAACTTCCCATAAAGCTGTTTAATAATATTTTCTCTACCGGCTTGCACCAGGGGAAATTTTGATCCTCTTGGAGCAGGCTTTGAAGGCTGCACATCCTGAGGGCTTCCCCACGTGTGCCAACTACAGCTGTGCAGGGTTTGCTGCTGCCTCTTCTTTACCCATCAGTCAGCTGAGCAGCCACAAGAAGGAAATTCTGCTTGGTTAGCTTGCATTCAGGTCGCTTGTTTCAAGAAAAATTTGACTGACGTAAATGCATTTTTTGAAAGCACGAGGAAAAAAAAAATATAATGTAAACCCACTAAACTGGCACTCTGAATAAGTCTGGAGGAGATCCATACATATTAAAATGAGATTCGAAATTGGGTAGTTTTTTACCAAATACAAGGTTCAAGATGGGCAGAATCACATAGAACATTCGTTTTATGGACATGATCCTACAATCTGTTCTGTTCCTCTAATGCTGTGTACAGGCATTAGGAGGAGCCAGAAACAAAGGACTGCACCATCCCAGCCACCTGAAGAGCCACATTCAGAAGCATCACACTGAAGATGAAGCACTCTCTCTATATGTATGCATTTGTGTATATAAAAATGCATGTGAGTGTGCTTAAATATGGATTAGTTACATGGAAAATAATTTGGAGAAAATTCCCTGTTAGGCCAAAGGTGTGTCACAACACACTTTACCCCAAAGGTGTCTTCTTCACTAAGCAGTGTGGTTTCTGCCTGGCTGACAGCTGAGAGTGGGAGTGAGATGCACCTCCAGACTCCTGACTCCTTGACTCCCTGTTGGGAATGCCAAGGAGGAGACCAGTCCATCCCAGCCTAAGAAAAGGCAGGAGCATTAGTTGTAGTCAGCACCTGTTATGGTAAAACAAAGTCAACCCACTTGAACATAATGTGACCTCAGGACTGAGGAGTTTAAAGCTTTCTGCCCTTTGCTGGGGCCATAACATATTATGTCATCCTTGGATTTGTATAACCATGTTATGAGTGAGCCACTCAAGTGTTTTAGCCATAGCCCAGCATCCATGGAGGTGTGCTCTGGGATTGACAAATTGTCACAAAACTGGCTCATGCCCTTGGATTTTCTTAGCTGTCTAGTTGAGTTGGAGCATTTTCACTGCTCTCTGAGAGGGTACTGAGTTTTTCCAAAGCCTTTCTTTCATACTCTTGCTGTTGGTTTCCTACAAAATTCCTTGAAGTGCTGCTGCTCTCAGTCGAAAACTTTAAGGTTTATTTTACTACTGACAGAGTCTTTTCTTCTTTCTGATGCCCAACATTCCCAACGCCAGTTGGTCTTGGTGTCCTCAAACATCTGAGGGGCTTTTACTGCTTGGGAGAAGCCCACATTCCTGGGAAGTCACCATCTCCTGGGCTGGATCCCAAGATTTGGGAGAGGCACTGATCTCTCCAGTAGTTCCTTGTCAGGAGATTCTTCAGCTCTGGCTTGGACATGGGAAGCCTCAACCATTTGGACACAACTCTGAGCCTAAATTAACCCACGGGCGAGAAAATTCGTGAAGCTGGAATCACCCATCTTGTCTGGAGTGCCGTCCTTGGGGAAAGCGGCTCAGGGTGCTGCCGCCTCACAATTCCAGCATCGCCACCTCTGGTGATCCTGGCGCTCTCTGGTGGAGAGAATAGAATCGGTGAAAATAAAGGGGAAAGAAAAGAGGGGGGGGGGGGGGGGGAAAGAAAAAAAAAGCTTGTCTGTCGTGTTTTAGTTTGTAAAAACTCACGCATTTTACTGAAGTTTGGTAAATATATTTTTGAAGAGTCATAGTCATAATAAAAAATAACAGTCTCGAAAATAATTTTCATTCTTCCATTGCAGTGTCAGGTACCAGTAGTAAAAGGAATGCAATTGTCAGCAATTCCAGACAAAATGTCTGTTGTTTGCCTTTGTTCCTTTTGCAAAACTGTGATCACTTAGGAATAGATTAATTACCAGATATTGAATCATGGAATTACTGAATGGTTTGGGTTGGAAGGGACCTTAAAGACAATCCAGGTACAACCCCCCTGCCATGGGCAGGGCCACCTTCCACTCTCCCAGGTTGCTCCAAGCCCCATCCAACCTGGCCTTGGACACTTCCAGGGATGGGGCAGCCACAGCTTCTCTGGGCAACCTGTGCCAGGGCCTTACCACCCTCATAGTAAAGAATTTCTTCCTAATATCTAATCTAAACCTTCTCTCTTTCAGTTTGAATTCAAATCTGGAGAGAGGGGAAAGTATGATCCTACAAGGAAAAGCAAAATTGTTATAATATGACGAAATTATGACACTTATAAATGACATTTATAAAATGAATGGGTGGGATATTGGTGTGCTACAATGAATACAAACACCATGGTGCCAATTATTTGTCTGTTTTCTCATGTTCTTTTTCCTTGTGTTCTGGTTTTGGGGTTAAACCATGACCTCTTGATAGGCTGTATTTCTGGTGCATGAATGTCTTCAAAAGAAAGTAAAGTATCCAAGGTGTACCAGCTTGGGTCCGTGGTTCTGATAGAGTTTAAACATGGCTTTGCAGCTTTGCTTTATGTCTAAATACATAATTCAAAATTATGATTGGTAAAACTGGAACATTGTGACCCATTTGCTTTGAAGCTTAGGCAGTTTGTCAACAGTTATATTCATGGGGCATGGTTGTTTTTCCAAGACATTTTTAGGACCAGGACTGTATATTAATACCACTTATAATAACAAAGCTATAAAAGCAATTTTCTGATCTAATGAAAAGCTCAGCTCCTGGCAGCATGTCCTCTTAAGCAATTAAGAGATGTAGGCATTTGGGCAAAGAAGGACTGAATGACCTAATTGAGCTGAAGTTTTTCTCCTGTGAGGTCATGGTGGACATGCCACTTCTTCTTTGGTCTTTGGATAGATCAGGTGTCTCCTGATTTTGGAAAAGAACTGAAAGTAAGAGAAGTCAATGTGGAGGTCTAATGATGTCATCATCTCTGAGCTCTTTGTGTACGGACCAAGACTCCTTCATTAAGAAAATTATGTTCTCTGGAACGCAGGAGTTGAGGGGGTTATTCCACAACAACAGCCAGTCTCCTTGCCCCCCATGCCAGCTCAGAGTTATGAAAGCTTGCTTGGTGCCAGGCTGCTGACCGTCTTCCAAGGAGGCTCCTCTGGGCATTCCACCTGGCCCTTGCTCCATGTCTTTGCATACCCATCACTCTCCTTCTCAGGCAGCTCTCACAAAGCCTCAAAAGTATTGACTCAAAATAAGATGAGATGTGTCACACATGCTGAATCTCACCTAGAAAGGGGCTACAGAAAACAGACTGCACGTAAGGACAGGACCATCTTCTGGCTTTAGGATTGTGCCTCTCCTTGCCCTCCTGAGCAAACTTGCCACAGGCAGCAGGTGGAAGGACACGCCTGTTACCTGTCTCTGGCACAGCAGTAAAAGAGTCCTGGAACACTAGATAGAGCTCTGCTGGCCAAAGTACAGTTTTGCCAGACAAAGCAAATCTCACACTATTATACTGCCCTACAAAGCACTTGTTTCAGACTTTGTGTTAGGCTGCATGTGTGGCCTCTTAGGAACCTTCTCTTTCTTTCATGTGTAGAAAATATACTCTGGAGCTCAGAGGCAGAGAATTAGTGGGAAAGGTTTGGGTAGATTTTATCTCTGTGCATTGTAATCATGTAAGTGATCATTTAAGTGCAGTGATTGAACCTACTCCATAATATTTTTTTTTGCCATTGTTCTGCTCACAGCTTTAAAAATGAAACTGATTAAAGCAGCTGTGGTTTGATCCTGTTCCCTTTCCTTACATCTGTCTCGTGGGACTCAGGGTGATCTCAGATTCCAGGTGGTAAATTTGAGTGTATGCCCTGCTGTGTCCCACCCTGTCACACACATTTACCTGTGTCAAGTCCCAGCCACCGTTCCACCCACCTGCAACAAAGCTGAGTGTTCACACCAACAGTCAAGGTCCTAAAATTCTGCCTGCTTTCTGTCTGCAGGGTGAAAGAGGGCATCCAGAACAGCTGCAGACCCTGGCAGCACTAGTGAACAAGTGAAACGTTTCATCTCTTTGTTGCTCGTGTGCCTCAGGTAGCTCTACCAGCGGAACATTCTAGAACTACTCTGACATCACTCTAGGTCAGAGGAAGCTCCAGGTCTGCAGTTTTCTTCTTGCCTTTCCAAAACAGAGTGAAACGGTTCACAAAATTTGTACTTCAAAGGACCGAAACAGGACATGTGAAGCAACCACAATGAATTATCAATCTCCCTCATTTTACATTTCTGACAGATATCTATATATCTATCTATCTATCTAGATATATATTACTTGCTAATTAAAAGAAAATCTGGAATTTGGGAAATTCACAAATTGTTTAATAAAAATATAGCACCTAGCAGAGCCTAGGAGCAAGTCAGACTCACAGCTCCCAGCTTCAGAGTACACAGAACTATGGAAAACTAATTACTTTACTAGTCACATCCCCAGAGCTAGGCTTTGATGGGTGAGATCCTGAATGTTCAGAGAGGGCTATTCCAAGTTCACAAGGTGCATGAAAAAGGAAAATAACCAAATATTAGCTACCACATGTTTTTGGTATCCTTCAAAAGTAAAAATGTTAAGTATTTCTAGTGACAAGATAGCTGATAAAGTTCCGTGAAGGAAAACTGTTCCCAACATCTCAGTGTTATCTTTTAGCCTTTCTTGCCATTTCACATTCACTAATTAGACTCACAAAACTCCTGCCATTTAGAGAAAACTGTCTGTGTGACAAATGTGGGGAACTGAAACACGGGACAAGCTAAGGGCAGGTTTGTCTGCCACGATGCAGTGCTGTATTAGAAAACCCTAAGGAGAAAAGCTGGTTCAGCAAACATACTGGTCTGGATCTTAAAATTAGCCCAGCTAATCAGTCTGGTCTCTCAGCAGGGTCCGTTAATCTATGTACAGAGCTGTGCTAAAATGGCAATATGCCTCTGGTTGTTCCAGATTTGCTCCCTGGTATCATGCAGGTGCACTCTAAATTACCTGCCTGGTGTCTGGTCAGTGAGTTGAGTGTGGGCTTTCCCTGTGTCCCAAGCAAATACTTTTACCCCTAACTAGCCCATTCTTCTTATATCTTTACAGTAAACCAACTGCAGCAGATAAAACCATGATCTAACCCTGTTAATCTTATAGATGCAAATGTGGACAATGTATTTATAACACAAAATTATCAAATTGCTCCTCAAGCAGCAACTTGATCCTCCTCCCAGAGGCCGAGCCCTCTTACTCTAAAATACTGTATTAAATGTTGGTGTTATGGTCCTTCAGGAATCCCAGGCTCCAGAGACCAAGGTGAGAGTAGGGAGCAAAGATGTACCCTTGGTGAAGGAGGATCAGGTCAGGGAATACTTAAGCAAATGGGATATATGTAAGTCCACTGGCCTTGATGGGATGCACCCACAAGTGCTGAGGGAGATGGAAGATCTCATCACAAGGCCACTCTCCATCATCTGTAAATGATCATGGTAACTGGGAGAAGTGCCCAAGGACTGGAGGAAAGCAAACACCACTCCTAACTCCAAGAAAGGAAGAATAGAGGATGCCAGGAGTCAGCCTTGCCTTGATCCCTGAGAAGGTGATGGAGCAGCTAAGCCTGGACACTTTGAGGAACAAGGTGATCAGTCACAATCAGGAGGGTTTCACCAAAGACAATATAAACTCATACAATGAAATTACTGGTTTGGTAGACAAGGGGAGAGCAGTGGACATTGTCTGCTGAGACTTTTGACACTGTCTGCCATCAGATCCTCATGGAGAAGCTGATGAAATATGGGCTGGATGAGCAGACAGTGAGGTGGATTGAAAACTGGCTGAGCAGCTGGACCCAGAGGGTGATGATCAATGGCACAAAGACTGATAGAGGCCTGTAACTAGTGGTGACCCCAGGGGCCAATACTGGGTTCAATCCTGTTCAACAGCTTCGTTAATGATCTGGATGGTGGGGCAGAGTGTACCTTTGGCAAGTTTCCTGGTGACACAAAATTGGGAGGCATGGCTGACACAGCAGGGAGTTGTTGTGACATCCAGAGGGCCGTGGACAGGCTGGAGAAATGGGCTGACAGTACCTTGCAAAGTTCAGCAAGGGGACCCATGAAGTCCTGCACCCAGGGAGGAACAACTCCAGTCACCAGCACATGCTGGGGGCCAACTGGCTGGAAAGCAGCTTTGTGGAAAGGACCTGTGGGTCCTGGTCAACTGCAAATTTAATATGAGCCAACGAATATCCTTCCAGCAAAGAAGGCCAATAGTATCCTTGACTGCATTAGGAGGAGTGCTGCCAGCAGGCTGAGGGGAGTAAATCCTTCCACTCTACTCAACAGGGGTGAGACCACACCTGAAACGCTGTGTCTCCACTGAAGAGAGTCCAGTGAAACACCACTAAGATGATTAACGGGCTGGAGCATCTCTCATATGAGGAAAGGCTGAGGGAATGGGGCAGGGGGGAAAGAGAGGTCTCATGGAGGGGATTTTAAAATGTCTGAAGGGATGGTGAAAAGAGGACAGAGTCAGGCTCTTTTCAGTGGTGCCCAAGTGACAGAATGAGACACAAGGGGCATGAACTGAAACACAGGAGGTTCCCTCTGGACATAAGGAGAAATTTCACTGTGAGGGTGACCAAGCACCAGAACAGGTTGTTCAGAGAAGTTGTAGAGTCCAGGGAGATATTCAAGAGCCATCAATCTGGCCATGGTCCCGGACAGTGGGCTCTGAGTGGCCCTGATTGGAATGGGGGGCTGGACCATCTGACCTCCAGAGGTCCTTCCATCCACAACCATTCTGTGATTCTGCCTTGCACTCCCCTCCCTTTTTTCTTACCTTTGCTTCTAGCCATGAATGTGCTTGAAAATGCCCAGCAAACAAGCATTTGCTCTCTGGTCTGTGAGCCTACATGGCTTCTGCGCCTCATCACCTGCACCTGCACAGCTCCCACACCAGAGCCAGCACTGTGGGGTTGGTAATTCCCCTCTGTGATCCACAGCACACACTCCAGGGGGCTGGAATTCCAGTTTCCAGCTGCAAAAATATCTTTCTGCCGTTAAAAAGGCCAAAGCCCAAGCAGAGCAAGAAATTACAATGACGCTTCACTACAGCCTCAAAGACGGGTTGTTTTAGCACATGGATTGGAAAAAAAAATTCAGGTGAGGTTCTTTGGATGGGAGCTGCCAGGGATAAACATAGACAGAGCAGGCAAAAAAAGGCAGTAAAAAAATGAGGGCACAAATAGTGATAAGCTGATAAGGCAGCACTCTGAAAACCAAACAGGAACTTACTGAAAATGAACGTGGCAAAAATAAATAATTCTGGAACTTTTATTTACTATCAAAACACAATTTCCTCTCCTTTATCACAAACCTCCTACTGATAACAACAGTCATTCATCAGTCTGCAGAAAGTGCTTAGTCCTGAATTGATGTTCCAGGCTGCAGATCACAATGAGACACAGAATTGGGTTTTTTCCTTCTTCCAGTGAGTTTGACATCCTGAGCAGAGGAGATCAGGAGGCACTGGGAGGAAAAGGGAAGCTCATGTTCACCCTTCCATAGGAAGCAGAGGGGAAAAATAAATGTCCAGTAATCTCCTTGGCTGTTCCCTCAGCCTATGAAGGCTGATCCCAGACTCCCAAGTGTTATCCTGACATGTAAAGGGGGGCCTTCCTGGAATACTTGCTTGGTACTGAGGGGAAGCGTGGCAATTTCATCCATTGGGATTCATAATTTTGCCTCAAACTAGCTGAGTAAACCTCAGCCTCCTGAACACAAAGATTATATGATCTTCCTTTTTGGGGGAGGAAGCCAGGCCCATCTGTAGCCAACCCACCATGCCCTCAAGTGACATTAAAAGGGTTATTTATGTGTGCAAAGACACGCAGAGCTCTTCACATGACTTTTCATTTGCAGTTGTTGCTTAGTTTTAAAACGGCATCACTCAGTATGGAAGGGGAAACCTTTTGCTGCATGAAAAACAACAAAAATTATTATATTTGATACCTGTGTCTTCACTCTCCCTACTGAAACTCCCCTTTTAGCCCATCTTTGGGAGCGCTCTTTTTGTCCCATTCTGCCCCGGGGTTTGGTGAGAAGCACCAGCTCAGAGAACACCCACCCCCTGCCCACCCCGAGCCCCTCTTACCCCAGGGCATCAGGAGCCCACCCAGAGCCTCTCTACCCCTGGGGCATCAGGGGCCCACCCAGAGCCCCTCTACCCCCGGGGCATCAGGGGCCCACCCAGAGCCCCTCTATCCCCCGGGGCACCAGGCATCCATTCCAAGGGCACAAGGCATCCATCTCGAACCCCTCTCATACCCAGGGCACCAGAGATCCACCCTGAACCCCTCTTACACCTGGGGTACCCAGCACCCACCACGGAGCCTCTCTACCCTCCTCCTACCTCCGGGCACCAGGCATCCACCCCGAACCCCTCTTATCCCCGCATCACCAGGCGCCCACCCCGAGCCCCTCTACCCCCGGGGCATCAGGAGCCCACCCCAAGACCCTCTTAGCCCCCGGGGCACTGGGCGCCCACTCCAAGCCCCTCTACCCCCCTCTACCTGCGGCCACCCCGTATCCACCCCGAGCCCCTCTTCACCCGGGATACCAGGCGCCCACGACGAACCCCTCTACCCCCTTGTATCTCCGGGAACCAGGCATCCGCCACGAACCCCTCTTACACCCTGGATACCAGGAGCCCACCCCAAGACCCTTTTACCCCCAGGGGGCACCGGGCGCCCACCACGAGCCCCTCTACCCCCCTCTACCCCAGACACCCACCACCGCAAGCCCATCACCCCCCGTCCCCTCCCCTCAAGCCATCCCCGGGGCCGTCTCCGTGCCCGGGCTCCCCCCGCACCGCCCCGGGGCGGGGACTGCGCCGTGGGCGGGCGGGGCCGGCGGCGCGTCCCGGGGCATCCGATCGGCCGGTCCCTGCTCCGCCCGCGGGTCGAGCCCAGCGCGGGGCTGCGGCCGCCGCCGAGCGCTCGGCGGAGAGGGCTCCGGAGCCGCGGCCCCCATTATGCTCAGCCATGGCGTGGCTGCCGGGCGAGCTGGCCGAGCTGCGCTGGGGCGCGATGGTCGCCCTGTTCGTGGCGGCGCTGGCCACGCTGGCCGTGTACCTGGTGCAGTACGCGCTGCTGGCGCTGCGCCGCCGCCGCCGCCGCCGCCGCCCGCCGCCGCCTCTCCCGGCTCCCGCCGCTCCCGGCCCGCGGGACGAGCTGCTGGACGAGGGCGGCTCGGTGCTGGCCTGGGCGCTGTCGCGGGGCAGCTGGAGGCGGCAGTGGTGGCGGGCCTGGGTGGCCGCGCTGCGGGCCGAGGCGGCGGAGCGGGCGGTGAGTGCCGGGGATGCAGGTGAGGGAGGGATGGGAGAGGGGGGGATGCCCGGGCGGGATGCTCCGGGCGGCGCCCCGCGCTCGCCGGGATGGGAGGGACGCGGCTCCGGGCTGTCCCGGGCTCCTAGGGACGCTGCGATTTGCTCCAGGGATAAACCAGGGTGCTGCCGGCGCGTTCCTGCCCCTCCGTGTGTTTGTGTATTTACACGTGTGCGTTTGGTGGCTGCTTGGCAGGGGTTTGCAGGAAGGAGCCGGGCAGAGGCACGGGATGGGCGCACGCGTGGGAGCTGGGAAGGATGGGGAGAAAGGGAAGCCGCGACCCCCGCAGCCCCTGGCAGGGGTTCGCACCGCCGATAACATTGTTCGGGCGTGGGGAGGAGGAAACAATGGAAACTTCCTGGCCTGGGCCTGCGGCCCGTCCTTCGGCAAATAATTCCCATAGCTGGGCTTCCCCAGTGTTGCCTGAGGCCCTGCTGAACCCGTGTGTGTGTGTAGTGTAACTCCAAAGGCTGGCGTCCCTCAGACCCGCTGGGTGGTGGGATGCTCGGGGTTTGGTCAGTTTGCTTTTAACCTGGGTCAGGGAGGATGGCAATCCTTCCCATCCCAACCTGCCCTTCCCGCAAAGGGCACAGCGTGGGATCCTGCTCCTTGGTGTGTAAGGGTATGCCTGGGTCTAAGAGGCGAGGAGCTTAGGCGAGGCTGTGGCAACCTGATTTCCTTGTCCTGAGGACTGAATCCTTGTCGTGTCAGTGAAAAATGCTGAGGCTAAACTGTCTAGGAAGCAGCATGTCCCCAGGTCTCCAAATTTCCTTGCATCCCTCTCCCTGGGGGAGACTTCTTAGACCTAGGAGGTTCCGTTCTTGCACGCCAGGGAGCAGGCTGGGGAAGAAGGAAGAGTGGGGCAACATGTGTGTATGAAAGATAAGGAATATAAATTTAACACTTTCCAAATACCGCTGTGAGTTAGGGCAGTGGGAGGAAAATACTTCGTCCGCCCTTTCAAATTGCACGAGGAGAAAAGCAGGGGCTGTGCTGAGAAATGAAGGTTTGCCCTGCACTTGTGGAAGAGAAGAGCCCAGACAGCTCGGGCACAGGTGCTGGGAACTGAAAGTGAACCGGGCACAAGTGGCAGCTTCGCGTCCCTGCGTGGGGACCGAAGCCGCTCTGACAGGGACACGCACACCCTCCCTGCCCGGGCGAGCAGCTGGAGCGCCGAGTTCCCCGCCTGGCACTGCAGCGTGGCCGTGCTCCCGCTGTCAGGCTCCCAAAACAATGTCAGCGGCACGCAGCTAATGAAATTCCTGCGTGCGGAACAAGGCCGGGTGACGAGGGGAGCGGGGCTGCCGGCTCGGTGCGGGGAGCAGGTGGGGAATGCAGCGCTGATGCTTCTGAAAGTATGACCTCACTGCCAAAACCCTGCCTTCCCCTCGCTGCCTGCGTGGAGGCTGGGTGGCTGTCGGCGCTGCCTCCCGTCACAGGCAGGGAGGACTGGGGAGGGGAAGCCTTCTTTCCTCACCTCTGAAAGATGATATTTGGGGTTTCTTAGTTTTGGCACAGCCTAGTGCAGCCGTATTATTAGGCCAAAGCAAACAGGCCTTTTCAAACTGCAGCACTGATAAATCCTTACTCAAGAGGAGCAGTTTCACTGGACTCGGTTGCTTTGCTCTGCACTGTGCTGTTGTGCACCTTGGTATTCTGCTGCAGAGAAAGATGAGTTATGATTAGGCCCATGGTTATGTCCTAAGTATATGTTTTCAGGCTCTACCCTATATTATGTAGTGAGGTGTCATGCAATTAATACATAGAAGTTTTGACATACATTTGCAATTCTGGTGCATTTTTTATCGCTTGTTTTCAAGCAGTGGCTTTGTCACCTAATGATGGTTCTTTTTTGTCTTCTTTCTCAGGATTCTCAGTTGCTCACGTTTGAGGAAGATGACCAACCAGAACCACTTGAGCTGGCAGTTAAAGAAGTTATTAGTGTTGTAAAGTCAGCTGAAGAGAAGGTAAACTTTGGATTCGTTGTGTTCCGGTGTACTTTGGGGCAGGAAATGTTACCTTTTATTAGCATAGGTGGGAGCTTTATTTGTCAATACTCCTGTACCCTTGCCCTGCGTTTGCAGGGGCTGGTAAGAGGCTGCCTCTCTAATAAACCTCTGCATTAATTCACTTCTTTTGCAAGTCACAAGCAGAAGGTGCTCCAGGGCTTCTACCAAATGAACAATAACCAGGGTTATGGCCCTCAATGAGCTCACAGAGCAGAGACCTCTCCCTCACCTCCACAGTCCTTAGGATGGTTCCCCATCCTATTGCTGAAGTGTGGGGTGGAGACTCCACAAAGAAAGAAAGGGACATTTCTCCTCTGGGACAGGAAAACATCCTTGTCTGCCTCTTGCTGTTTGTGTGGCTGATGACAGGTTTGCTTCGTAAGTGGGAGCTGAGTAAGGATCATTGGAAGAGGTGCAAAGCCCTGGGGGTGAAGTCTTGACTGTGCTGAATCCTGTGAGGAGCAAGTGATTTCTTTCTTCCTCTCCCACTGCACATACTGGGAGGTGTTTTAGTGCCTGTGAAATTAAAATAAGGCAGAATGTGGTTCTTAGAACAGGGCAAAAATGCATTAAAAGGGAAAAAAGATCTGTGTATGCTTATTATTATTATGAATTTTTGTCCTAGTGACTGTAAGTGCTACTTACATCTGAGCTTGTGCTCAGCTTTAGGCACCTGCATCAAATTAGCCTGCAGCTTTTCTTTTAGTTTTGCTCTGTTATTTTGCTTTGCTTGTCTGATTTAGATGTTAAGCAGCTCTACTATGATTCCTCTGAAAACTATGCATGCTTATCTGCCTGATACACAACTTAGAGGCACACCCTGACTGGTGGCAGCTGGGGGGTTGTGAACTTGTAAAGTTGTTTGTGCACTTGTTTTCTCTCTTTTTATTTGGTAGTGTTGTTTTGTTTTTTTTTCCTCTCCCAGAAATGGGGCTGGAGAGACTGGATTTAGTGAGGCTGTAGAGGTGGCACAAGTGTTAACTCTGTGCCACTGGAAGACACCAGGATGGGGAATTGTAAGAACAGGGGGCTGCTGGGTCTGAAAGGGATGTGCTGTGTAATGTGTGAAGCCAGCACTCAAGGGAGATCTGCTGCAAATAAAAGCTGGCAAGTAACAGCACAAAAAACTGTTGTCTTGCAGTGCAGTGTTTCTAAAACATTGCTGAAAATTGGGCAGGGCTGCAAGGGTTGTACTTGATGATCTCGGAGGTCCCTTCCAACCCAGCTGATTCTGTGATTCTATGAAATGTGTTTTCATGGGAGATGGCCAGGAGGAGGTCTGGGTCTGCTGGCTGCCCTTGGGCAGCGAGAGCATCATCATCTCCAGGCTAACACTGGTGCCTGTGTGCCAGAACCAAGGCACAGTGCTGCAGTCCTGGGTTCCCCTGAAGTCTTATCGTACTCAATGCTGCAGTCCTCAGCTAACCTGAGTGTTATTTACCTGTAGGTTCTGACTGCCATAGCAGGGAGGTAAGTTAGTGCCCACAGTACCCTGTGGGCAATTTCCCCTGCTGTGGTGAAATTTGGGCAGCTGGAAGCAGTAGGTGCTGACTCCCTGGCAGCCTGAATCCAGGGAACTTCTCTCCTGTACCTGTGGCTTTGGAATCCTCCGCCCTCCCTTGTGCAGTCTCTGGTCCTTCTCTCTGACCTTTTGTTGAACCATTTGAGCATGTTAATCGAGCTGCTCCACTGCAGACAGCAATCTAATGTGGTTTCAAAGCAGCTTAAATATAAGCACATTTAAAAATTTATTTGACTAAACCAGGTTTGCTTTCATCCTCTGGGTTGTTCTGAACTGTTCAAAAAAACCCATTTCTATAGCCTTGTGCACAGCTGCTGGAAGAATTTCTCTACATTATTCTTACTCCTTCAGTTAAGGTTACAACTTGAGTATTTATTTGAATTTCAGTGTATAATAACCTTAGAGTGGCACTCTGGTACCTACTTTCCCTTCTTCTTTAGTTGCATACCTTTCTCTAAACACCTCTGGAGTTCTCTTATATGATAATTGTCTCTTACATATTCCTCAGGTAATACCAGGGTCCAGAGGGGATTTTTGTGGTGTTTTCTTTTGCCCCCTCCCCTTGCTCTTCAAACTCTCAGTATTTGCATATGAAATTGAAATCTCTCTTTGCAGTTTGTCCAAACTCAAGTTTCTGGTACATGTTTGTGAGTCTCTACCGGTGCGACTGGCTCTGGATGCAGTTTGTGACCACGTGCTGTGTGTTTGTCAGTGTTGTAGCATCCCACAGAGCTCTGCACTTGCCTGAGGCATCAGCTCACACAAGACTCTTTTCCTGCAACCTGTTCAACGTGCTGCTTTACTTGTGATCTGTATGGAAGGAGCGTGTGGGTGCCTTGGCTCAGCAGCCAGCGTTTGATTTATTGCACGTCGTTTCAAATACGACTTAGACCTTGCATCAGAAGGATTGTGGCCATCAAAGGAAGCAGAGGATTGAGGGTGAGGGATCAAAATAGCAGTAAACATGGGATGTGCAGTGCTTTCATGCAGCTGTGTGCTGATAGAGGCCTCTATCAGGTGGGTGGTCCTCTGTCCTCTTGTGTGCTGGGCCATGGAGCACAGCCAGGTGATGAGCCTGGGAAGTCTTGCTCCAAAAAAACAGCCAGGCAGACTGTAATTATATTACTGCTGTCAGCCCTGTTTATGACCAGGACGTGGGCTGGCACCTGCAGTCCTTAGGTATGTACCCGCTGTCCTGGCCTTGAAGAAGCTGGAAGTGGTGAATCTGTGTTTGCTCCACAGTGAAATGCTGCAGACACGGTTGGAATGCTGCTGCTTCTCAGCTTGGCCAAAGCTGTTGTGATGGGAACAGAGCTGCTCTGTGGCTGAAGGTTACACCACACTGCTCCTTGATAAAGCCTCTGTTTATGTGTCGCCTTCACTCCCAGTTTTGGGCCAGAGCCTAAATATATAGAATGAAGTGGCCTGTTTTCATTGTGTGGTATTGGTTGTTTTGTTTTAGTAAAGTAAACATTAGGAATATTCTTAGCTATTTCTGCCAGCCTTTCCATTAGTGCAGTCTGTTTCCAGAGGATTTGAGCTTCACAACAGCAGCAGCAACAAAAAAGGCAACAAAAAGGAAGATTCTCTTGCTGGGGACTTGGCACAGAGGGTTTGGAAGGAGCAGGCAACCACAGAATTCTTCTTTCTTTTTCTGCTTCATGCTTAACTGGAAAGGGATAAAATTTCTTCAGAGTGCCATTCCTTTAATGAGTGATAATAAGTTGCTATATTGTCTTTTACCTCCAGTTTTGCTTGAAAAGCTGTCCCAGAGCTTTGCTGCTTCAATGACTGGTGTTTTTTTACAAACCTAGGTAGAATTATGGCCCATGCAGCTTTTTTTTTTTTCTTTTTTTCAGTTTCTGTGCCAGTATAACCCTTTATCCTTACTGTGTTTACTCTTCTTCCATGGTTCTTGCTGTCAGTAAATGTATTATGAAGGAATTGTATTTCCTTCCAGCTTTTGTTTAGCTTGGCTACATAAGTTGCTCCTTAAGTCTGCTTTCACAACGTTGTCCTGGCTCATAAGTCTCTTCTCCATTCTCAGCAGCAGCTACAATTAAATCTATGTTCTTGAACTTGGTGGCTGAAGTGACACACAGCCCTACAGGTGAGGTCTCACTGTGCAAGGAGATAGCACCTTTTGGTCCCTGAAAGTACTTCCTTGAGGGGTTTTAGGCTCCAATGTGCCTCCTGTGGCTGCTTCACACTGTGACTGATTTGTTGCAGCCAGGTCTCTCTCCCTGTGGTGTTCTCCCAGTGGTAAGATGTTCTCTGTGTGAGTAGTAGTTGTCAATTCTTCCACAAACACACGCACTGCACATTTTGTATTGCATTTCTCTCCTACATTTCAAGGTTTTTCAGCTTTCCTGTGTGATGTCCTAGTCTTCCTTTGTGTTGCTGTTTCCCAGCTTGCTTTCCTGAGCATCGCATTTTCTTTCAGGTTTCTCCCGAGGGATTTTGGATGTTAATTGTGCAATAGGTTTGATGCCTGACAGGCTCCTTTGTAACTTGTTTCCAGCTTTCACCTCCTTGCTCGCTGTCCTCTCCCTATTCGAAAGCACATCCCCGTTCCCCTTAATGTGGGAATGACAGACAAAACAACACAATCATCCAAGGTACTTCAGAAGTGGGTGTCTTGTCCAAGGAGCACATCAGGCTGGGGGTTTGTTTGCTTCCCTGGAGATGACACTGGTTTTGGCACTGTCAGGTGGCCTGTCTTGTCTTCGGTTGCTACTGCAGATGTGTGTGGGCCTCCTGAAAGCTTGTGCCACATCTGCCGGCTTGGCACAGGGAGCAGGGATGCCTCAGCACCCCCACACAGGTACATTCTGTCTCTGCAGCTGAATTGCTGTCCAAGCTGCTGTAGCACAAACTGGCAAACCTCTCCTGGGGTTCGTTGTCTCCTGCTGGCCTCTGTGTCTTCAGCTGTGCTGTCCCTCACGTGGTTTGACAGGACTTGCATGTTAGTGAGGCCAAACCAGCAGGTCTGCTTCTGGTGTTTATTTATTTCCCCCCTTCTGAAGTGTGAGGACTGCCTCCTGTCCTTGCACCGTTTGATACTCACTTAACTTGATAGGTGGATTGAAAATTCTTCCTGTCCCGTTTCCTTGTACTCCCTGCTCGTTTGTTTTACTCCCTCTCCCCTTTTTTTCCCCACATACTTGAATTTGTATGTGTCGGTCTCAAAGGAGTGGATAAATTCACATGTTTTACCAGTTTCTGCCTTGTTTCTGTGGCTGAGCTGGAATCTCTCTCTCCTGCACTCATTCCATCACCCACCCTGCCTTCACCGTGGTGTTTACCATCAGGTTGGAAAACTGACTTGAGGTCGTCTCATTGCCTTTGCAGGCAAATTTACTTTGATACCAGCTTCTAAAAATCCACATCTACCTGTGCCTGGGTTAGATATTGCATTTGTCTTCTCTCCTTCATTTGGTCTGTGTCACTTGGTAAACTGGGTGAAGAGGGGTTGGTGAAGAAGCTGGAGAAACCCCCTCGAAGAATTTAAGGCATTGGCTCTGGTAAACAAAGAAGATCGTGTAATTCTTTTTCTGAACAGCTCAGTGCTCATGACTATCAAAAGGCACAAGTTTCTGACTGGAAAAATTATCTTATGGTGAGGTTTTAAACCAAGCACACAAACTGTCTGTGTGGCCATTGAAAAGATAAGTTTTCCATGCCAAAAAAGAGCCTTCCCGGAGAAACATGGGAGAAATATTTCTCTGGGAGAAATATGGGAAATTGTGAGGATCCTAAATCTGATCCCTACAGTTGAGATCAGGGCAGCTTTCACTGTGTGGTTGCCTCACGGTGAATACTAATTTTCTTGTGAAAATGTTAAATGTTTGTGCTGCTTACATACTGGTGAGTAACCCCGAGTAACCTGTCTTTTCTGCAAATAAATACCACGTGCTATAAAACTTGATTTCCTTCCAGAAAACAAACAAAAAAAGGCAATCAAGGCCTGTAGTGCTGGGGGTTTTACACACACGTGGGATGTGGTCAGGGCCTGGGGAAGGTAAAGATGATCTTCCCCATCAGGTCTGTCAGAACTTCTCCCTGAAGTCACAGCCCTTCAGTTTAGGGAGGGAACCTGCTGCTGCCCTTGGAGAGGGGAGGGAGGAGTAACAAAAAGGGAACGTGTAAGGTGCAGATTGTTGGGGTGCCAATGCCAAAGCTGAAACCTCAAGGTGAGAGGACACCACGTGTGAGGAGCAAGGGCAGCACGGTGCTTCTTGAGATGAAAGAATGAGTAAAAACTGAGATTTTACAGCTCTGTCCAGAGGAATTGCAAAGGGAAAATGTCAAGATACAGAGGGAGAGGGCAAAGCAAGGGGAAGGGTTTTAATAACCGTGAGTGCACAAGTTTGGACACTTGAGTGTCTCAGAAAAATAGTCTTGCTCCAACTGTAGTGCTTTTTCAGTCTCCTTTGTTCCTGCTATTGTTTATCTGGAAGAGAATTGTTTTCAGGATAATTGTACTAACAGTTTTAGATACCTGTAAGCAAACTGTGTCACAGCACCTGCAGCTCACTGGAGGACAAAGCTCAGTTGGGCCGAGGAGTTTTGCCACCACAGCTCACCCCCATTGTGGGCCAGTGCCGTCAGGAGTGAAGAGGGGAGGCTGGAGGGTGGTGAGGAAGCAGCAGGAATAACCCTGTTATGGGGGTGATCACATACCAGGAGTCAGCTGAGTATGGGAAGGGATGGCAGAGGACTGAGGAGGAGCAGGGACACAGCCTTGCAGGCAAAGGTACCCGAGGAAGGGCTGAGAACCCCTTTCATGGGGGATCCCCAAAGCACATGGAGATACCTTGGCTGATGATGGGATGTTTGTGCCAGGGGAGGTGCTGGAGGGGGAAAATACCTTGGTCTTGGTTTCTTTGTGCTGCTGCTTTACCTCCTTAGAAGATCTGTCTTGCCCAGATGTAGGATCACAAAAGAGAGCTGGGGGTGACCCCTCCAGGAGTCCAGAATTAGCTGGTCCCAGCTGCCGTGCAGGGCTTGCTGTGCAGAGCTGCTTGTTATAAAAATGAACAGTTTTCTAGACTCTAAACCACAAAGTGTTGATGACTGGGGATGTCCCTGGTAAGTGGGGTGGGAGAGAGAGGAACATAAATGAAGTTGAAGGGCAACTCTCTTCCCATTCAGGTTCCTCTGGGTGTCTGTCCTTCCTCTTTCTCTCCCCTGTTGACCAGAAAGGGATGCTTTGCCTGATCATCCCTTCTCCAGCTCTTCATCTGTGCAGAGAAAATGAATTTGAGGAAGCAGGTTGGATGGGGACATGGGTGGGAGAGGAACACAGCACAGAAAGCTTCAGTATTTGTCTTTGTGTGACTCCTGGGGAAGTTGGCCTTTATGTTTCAGCTCTGGTCTGTCAAAGTCATGTACACTTCTAAAGGAAGGTCACTTAACAAGGGAAACAACAGTTGTGGTTTCTTTAATCAACTTCTCACCACTTGTGACAGGATCTTAAATGGAAAAAAAGTCGCTTTCTCTTCAAATTCTAGCCCAGAATTCTACTGCTCTCAGTATTCTGACCCCTTCATCCATCCTGATCCCAGAACGAAGGGATTCAACTGATATAAAGATATGTTATTTTCCATTTACAAACATGGAACTGCTCATTTTTCTGATTGGATTAAAAAAATAACACATCTGTACCTGAAGACCACAGTTATTTTATTAGAAGTGAGGGCAGAAGGGGGTAGGACTTAGTAGATGTCTTGGCAGAAAATAAATTCCTCAAGGAGACTGAAAGTGCAAACTGTACTGGTTTGGGCTTTGAAGCTAAAGGTAAAAATAGTTTTAAAAAATAATTTAGCATCTCTTGACAAGAATGAAAGTTCCACCACCTTCATTGTCTGTTTCCATGCTTTACTTGGAATTAAACATGATTAAGAAACAAGTGGCACATAAACTCTCTGGCCACACTTTTTTTTTTTAAAGCATTAATCAACCACATACCTGGCAAGCTTGGCTCCTGGACATCCAGAAATTCCAGATGATTGGCTCTGCATCTCATGTGCAGCAAGTCCAACTTGTTTTGCATGCACTGAACTTCCTGTGGATGTGTGGATGAAATGTGCATGGATGATAAACCACTGCATTTAGGACATGCAAGTGTCAGCAGCTTTTGCATCAGACCTGTCCTTTTTGCACCTCTTCCCTCTAAAAAGAGGGAAGAACCTGTTTATTTTTGAGGTGTTCCGAGAGCCACCATGTCAGTCCATCATCAATAGAGTGATTCTGTGTTTCAACTCAGCTACAAATGAAATAAGCAGTTGAGCTCTTCATTCCTGTTAGCTATTAAAAATACCTTAAAATCTTTTATATTTGACCATAATAGTGGGTTTTCATGTTGATTGTGTGGGATTAATGTCAGAAATCACTTCTGAGGGAATTTAGACTTTGAGAAAGGGGAGAGGTGAGCTCTCTCTATTTGTCCACTTCTAAACTATAATTTGCAGAAGACAAACCTGAAAAGGCAAATCTTGTTGCTTGTGGGTGTGGTTGGGATTTTTATTTGTCATCTTTGCCCCCCCCCACCCCCTGCTCCTTTGTAATTAAGTCTCTACCTTAATGGATGTGCTCTGAAACCCTCGATAATGCTCTGGTCATCCTTAAAACGTACCCTAGAGAGCCCAGGGAGATGAAATATATTTAAGGAGAGGCCGATAAGGATCTTCCAGAAGGAACAATGATTCACTTTAAAGCCTTCAGCTTCAATTCCAGTGCCCGTAAGTGGAGCAGTGAGTGCACAAACACAGTTTAATAGCATCATGCAGAGTTTCTGTCAGACAGATCTCGCAGCGAGTTAATTTGTCTGCGCATTGCATTGACCTGATTACCTTCTGAGTCAGTCTAAGGAGGGCTCAGCTGTCCTTTCCAGTGGAGCTGTGGGGACAGTAACCACAGAGGAGGGACAGTGACAAGCAGATGTCTCCAGCCAGCAGGTCTGGTTGCAAAGTGATCGTGGTGTAATGAATGTTTTCTGACTTCTGTCCTTGGGGGCTTTTCCTGTGCCGCCAGCCTGCACACTCCAGGAATTTTGCCTGGCAGCTCCAGCACCCCAGTCAGTTTGCAGAGCAGAGGGAGGAAAAGCTATTTGCTGTTTGTAAACTCAGTGTGATAACAAGTTAAATTACTGCTCCTAAAAGTGAGGGAGTGGACTCAACAAAGTCTGTTGCAGTCTGGTGGCATACAGAGTTTTCCCAGATGTTTAGTTTTGACACCAAATTTCAGGACCTTTCTTGGTTTGGCCAAAGGCTTGAATAAACTTTTGAAGGCTCCTGTTCTTTCCCATCCCCCTGGGAACTGGAATTACTCAGGCAAAATCCTCTTCTGTAGCAGCAGGGTTATGCCACAGTTTCACATTTGTAGGATACCACTAAACTAAAACCAGCTGTCCTGTGTCAGGCTACTTAGATCTGAGCAGAAGAGGAAGAAGAATAAACATCTTTGTCTCCCTTATGCAAAACTGCCTCTTTGAGCTTTTAATATCTAGGTATATGAAATTGAAAGGAGTCTTTGTCAGGTGAGGAGTTACTTTTGAGTTAGATAATAATACAAAAGAAATTTTGAGAAACACCATAATTTGGAGGCATTAAATTTCATGTGCAGAATTGAACACTGGAACCACATCTTTTTAGAAGAACATACAGAAGGAGGCAGGAACATTCATGAAGTTGCTCAGGAATTTCCCACCTGTGGAATTTGGCATGTCTGATAGCCTAAAGTCCTTCCCTAGTTCCTTTCTTTCTTTCACCAAACCTTCTGAAGACTAACTTGTTTTTCTCTTCCTTTGTTTCCCCTCGCCCTTTTTACTTCTTTAGGTGGTTTCTTGCAATGTTGTGGGGGATTCTGTAAGGTTTGTTGTCGCCGTCTCTGACTCTTCGCCCGCGGCCGCGGAACCTCAGTCCTACAGTGTGAAACTGTCTCCACTTCACTTGCAGGTAAAGGTCTCCTCTCTCTTCCCTTTGTTTTATTGCATTTCATCCTGCAGCTGTTTGCAGACTGCATATTCACTTGTGTTAACACTGGTAAAACGTTTAGTAACGTTACACTTTGCCTCTAGGGCAAGTGGTAAATTCGTAAATTACAGATAAATAACACGTTGGGTAGAATAGTAAGATGTATAGAACAGTTCTCTTTTTTGACTGGCATGCCCTCACAAAGATTAAGCACCTTCTGCCTTCTTGGATTGTCACTTTGAAGTTACTTATAACATTCTTCCTTTGTCAAGCCTTAGTATGGGGCTTGGCCTACAGCTTCTCGACAGGACACCAGAACACTCTCCAATAACTGCTTTCTTATCCACAGCTCCAGCTCTCCGTGAAAGACAAAGGAGAAGATGTCAAAGTTGAGTGGTTCCTCATTAACACTGATGAAATCAACTTTGAAATCCAGCCAGCAGTGCAGGAGGTCAGTCAGTAAGTTTTATTTGTTGTAGTGGTAGAGAAAACAGGTCTCTGTCCCTTCGGTCCAAAACATAGTGTAAAGCCTCTGCCGTGGCTCAGTCACCAAACCCCTCCATCTCTGAAATCTGGGGTCATTGTAGAGATTACTGAGGCATTAGACATAAGTCAAGTCTGTATTTGATGGACAAATAACTTTGCAAACATTTTTTGTCCGAATTCAAAAGTGTGAAAAACGTCTCTTCCTAAATACCTTCTCTCTGAGCACTTCTAAAATAATTAAAAAACCCAGTTGTAATAGTATCCTCATCAAAGCGATTGCAAAGTTGCTCCTTTCCTTAATTTAAACCAGTTTTGAAATCTGGTAATGATAGTTCAGAAATAGCTGTGAAAAAATACAGTTGTTTAAGGAAATGATGGATGATCTAAAAATATTTTGATGCTTTTGGAATTGCAACTTATCTTTGTATATAAACAACTGATTTGTTGGGGATTGTTTTACTGGGACATCCTCTGAAAGAGTTTCTTCATGACTGAGGTTCTCTTCTGCTTTTGACCCTTCACAATTATATTTTTTTGGCATAAATGTGGTGACTTAAGCCTTTCTTACAACAGAGGGTGAAGACTTGCTTGTGTTTTGTGAAGTTACTTTTCAGACTGAAGGCCTTGTTAAAAATAGGTTTATTGTAGAGCTGCTTCTAAAGACCTGTACTGAATGCCCTAATTTATTACCACAGCTTTTGTACACAAATATGTGAAACTCATAACTAAAGACAGACAAGTCTTTTGAAGTGTGCTTTAATGTAGATTTTACTGTGCACACGTAGCAGTGTAAATGACCCTCACGTGCTGGGGTGACATGCTGATTATCCACATATTGAACAGTCATTAAATTATTCCTGACAAACACAGATGACTCTACAGTCACTGGACTTCACAACCAGCTTTTTGAGAGGTGCCCAAGTCCAGCGTTGCAGGGTTGCAACTTGTTATGCTTTGCCCACGTTTTTAGAATGAGCCTGTTAAGTTCTTAATAGTTAAAGGCTTTATTTTCCCTTTGAAGTTTCTATTAGCACTCAGGGAAGAGGGGAGGCAATAAACAAAGATCTAAAACCTGTGAGCAACCTACACCTCAGAAATTGCTTCAGCTCCTAAACTCAAGCGTCAGCTTTTGTGTCCTGTTTTTTTTTTCCCTCTTTTGGAAGCGAGATTGTGTGTACAAATAAATACCTGTAATTACTTGTGATTATCTACACAGTGGTTTTGTCATCACACAGGCTGGGTATAACGACCCATTTTCTTTTGATAGTGGCTGGGTGAACCTGAGCTGTGTTTGGCAACCTGGCTGACTCGTAGGGCTTGGGTTTGCATGGGGTGACTTGGTGTGCTGGTGTGCCCCAATCTGGCTGTGGTGACTGGCTGTGCACCCCTAGCCCATGTGAAACCCAAAGTGAAACCTGTTGACTTCATCATTTTGGGCTTGCCCTGTCGAGGGTGTCATGGTAGAGCATGACTTTCTGAGTAAGGATGGCTAAAAATGAGGTTGGGCTGACAGGAGGCTCTTTAATTGATCTCTTTTCCAAGTAACTATGGAATCAATGGAAAATACCTATGAGTAGAAGTCCAGTGACTGTGGTGGTTGTTGTTTCTTTTAAATAACAAATGTCAGAGAAGGTTGATGGCAAAGCCAGTGGCAAACGGGATTTTAGAATTTGATTTGTTCATCAAACAGTGTTAAGGTGAAGGCAGGGGAGGGAAATTACCTCCAAAACAGCAAGAACTAACCACAGTTTATCTGCTTATTTAAATAACTTAAGTAATGAAATTGCTGACATGGAAATTGCTTTAAACAGCCTAATTTACTTAAATCTTTTTTAAAGTAGACAAGTATTATCTTCAAGTTACAGATGTGCCTCTTTCCTTGGCTCTTGTTTGAGGGAGCACGGTGTGAGTACAGCAGAGTTTCTGTGGGACTGGCCAATGCTGTTATATGTTTTGAACCTGTCATCAAAGGCCAACTGGGTAAGAAGGCAGTAGTAAAACAGGAATTCTGTACATGGCATTCCTGGGATTTTTATGAAACACCCTAAATGTTTCTGTAACACTTGGGTAATTGGGGAAGGGCTGTTACTCCAGATCTGTTTGGCCTCTTGTGTAACCTCACAACAGTAAAGTCTCCCAGTGTGGTATCAGATGGGAAAAGATGGATGAGTCCTCTGTTTTTAGGTCAGATGTTTGTCTCCTGCTTAAATCTTTTCTTTAAAGAAGAAACCTCACTGAGATTTCTCCTGTGCTACCTTCAGAGCTGTTGGGTGTCAGACTGTCCCTTCTGGGAAAGCTCAGTTTAAAAATCTACTCCCTGTAGGCAGCTGAGCAGAAGAAAATTCCTGAGGACCATGCTATGGGAAGCAGGCATTCTCCAGGAACACAGAAAGGGCAGGGGCAGGTCACTGTCTTCATACACCTTATCATACCAATCGTGAAGCTACGTGTGTAATCAAAATCTGTGGTCTGTTCTGATCCCTCAGAGATTGTGGTGCTGAGCACAGAAAGCCATGAGATTTTTTGAATGGGCAAACTCACAAGCCAGTCCCCCAGAGCATCACGACTACCTGTCCTTGCAGTGCACTTTTTCAGCAAGGTTGAAGACCTCCAGGAGATGCTGTAATATTTTTTTTGTCAGTGCAGCACAGGATTAGTTTCTCCTCAGCTGCTGCAGGCTGGCATAACTCCCATTAAATCTGCGGAACGGTGCCGATCTGCTTATCTGATGACCTGATCTGCTCCCTCCATGGAGTGCAGAGCAGCACAAAATCTTTAAAACACCCATCATAAGATAAAAGCTGTTAGCGAAACTTCTGGTTTTGTGGCTAATAGTCTTCCTAGCTCTCAGAACAGCATATGACTTTTTTAACTGTTTAATTCTAGTTTTCCTTTAATGCACAATATAGAAATTTAAGTAATTCTTTGCATGATCTCTTGTTAAATTCTGTTGTTGGCAACAGAAACCACGTCTCCCTCTGGCAAAGTTAACGTTTGATAGCTTTGGTGGTTTAGGTACACCAAATTTAATTTTGCCTTACCTTATTCTGAGTTTTGAGAAGCCTTATTGATTGTTTCCTCCTAGGGACAGGCAGCAGGGACACGTGCAATACCTGAAACGCTCAGAGATGTCTTGAAGAACCTCTTTAGCTCAGCTTCTCCATCTGTGGTGTTGAGTGTGAGGCCTGCAGATACAAAGGAGGTTCAGGTAAGTCTTGCTCCTGCCAAAATCCTTTGAGAAGCTTCTTTCTGCTTAGTGTTTTTTTTACATATCCATGACTCACAAATGAGCAAGTTTAAGACTGTTGGGTGATCAGAAACAACTGGAGGAGATTTTTTGAAACAACGTAGCCTTTGGCATCCAGGGCTCTGTGATCACACTGGCCCGTGGCTCTCTGTTGGGTTACACCCCGTCTCATCTCTGTTCCCCCACATCAGCGTGACACGAGCCTGGGGTGCTTTCACGTGCACAATCCCTCTTGTTCTGCTTGCCTTTTGCAGAATGTACAGAACACAGGCCTTCTCCCTCAGGGCACTAGTCCTCCCAAACCTCCAAGGGCTCATGAACTCAAGCTGCTGGTGAAGAACATCGCGGTAAACCCGCCCCATCACCGTGCTGCAGGTAACGCAGCCCGTGAGGTGCTGCTCGTGTTCAGGCAGGGTTGGATTGTTTGGTGGTTTGTTTTTTTTTTTCCTTTTGGGTGAAATAATTTGGAAGTTCTGGGTTACGACCTTCTCTCGAAAGGGAATTGCTTTACTCCGAGAAACAGACTTCATGGAATCATAGAATGGTTTGAGTTGGAAGGGACCTTAAAGATCATCCTGTTCCTACCCCTCTGCCGTGGGCAGGGACACCTTTCACTGGACCAAGCCTCATCCAACCTGGCCTGGAACGCTTCCAGGAGCGGGGTATCCACAGCTTCTCTGGGCAATCAATGCCAATGCTGACTTAGTCCTGCTTGTGCAGGTTTTGGCTTATACTGTTGGCAGTGACATTGGTTTGATTCAGTGTTATCTTATTTTTACAGCTGCTTTTCTTTACTTCTGAGCAATTTTCTGGTTCATCTGAAACTCTCCTCTATGTAAACTCTTCAAAGGTGATCTTTTGTTGTCAGGATTTCTCCCCCTAAGGAAGTACCTCTGGGGTAGGGGAGGCAGTACCTCTTGCAAGTGGAGACTGAAGCCAGAAAGGAGATCACTGCCTAGAGAAGTTGCTGTATGGGTTTTGCAAAGTAGCACCAAGCCTGTCTTACAAGTATTCAGCCTTCTCCAAGTGCAGTCAGGCCTCTGTTGCTGATTGAGGCACAAGGAGGAACATTTCAGGTTTTGTCAGCAGAAATACGAATTTGAGGCTCTGTTATTTACAGTCACTAAACAGTTCTGTAGCAGTCTTTTTAATGGAAGCTTTTGGCTGCTAAATTAGGCAGGGCACAAGTTTTGGATAAATATATCCTACTTGCTGTACTCCTTTTTTCAGTTAGACGTAATAGGTTTCTGCCCTAGACTCTTGCATAATGCTGCTTTGCTTATCCTGATTGGAAGTGATTCCCCTAAAAATTTCTGCAGGCTGTTTTTTCTTTTAAAATCAAATTATTTTTAAAGCAGTTCTGGAACTCTGTGCTGTGAAATGTCCTCTATAAATAAAACTGTGCTGGAAACTGCAACCTGGTCTAGTGGCAAGTGTCCCTGCCAATGGCAGGGGGGTTGGAACAAGAAGATCTTTAAGATCCCTTCCAACCCAAACCATTCTATGATTCTATGATTTGTTATTACTGTACAATTTTGTAGTGCAAATTAAGCTTTACAAAAGAGCTAGTCATTTTGACTGCATTTAAAAGCCATGAGATGAGATACCTTTATGTACATACAGTGCATAGAGTAGAAGATTGACCTTATGACAAACCTCTCTGCACCTTCCCTGAAAATGAGAGGAAGAGTGGACAATTAATGTGCTCTGTTCTGGGAACACAGATGTTGGGAGGCAAAATCCCCATTTGCTATTGTCAAAGGAGATGGAGGGAATTCTGCTGGTTCCTTAGCAACTCTGGAAGTGTAAACATTTGGAACTGAGTATGAGAAGCAAAACTTCACACCGTGGTTTAACTGGTACACTTGAAATCCAGTGGAAGTACAGCACAGCTGGAAAGGTGCTATCTGCTGGACATAGCTTGCTGCCTTTTAATTATTGTTCCTTTCCATTTTCCTGTCCTTATCTTGCCATAATTAATTATCCTGTTGGAACTCTGAGACTCCATAAGAGTGTGCAGTATTTCAGGCCAACCTGCATAGGTACATGGAGGGTTGGAGAGGGGCAGTTTGTCTTGACCATTTATCATCCATGGTAATGATCATAAACTGTGGATGATTTATCATAAACCATGGATGCTAACATGGTTTATAGGAGCTTTTGGCTCTGCTGTTGATGTGTCAGTTCAACTGGTGAATAACCAGTAGCAGAACTGGTCTCTGCTTATGGACTGTGCCCATTTTTATCTCCTCGGTTTGTGTATGTAAACAAAGATTACCCTAGATTTTGTACTGCATAGTCCACAGGGAATCATCTAGGGCAAAAGTGACTTCTGCTGTTAAGGAAGAAGTTGCTGGTTGTTTACACCAGGGTGTGCAGGGCAGAAGTGCTGCAGTCCCCTGCTGGGTACGATCAGTGAGTGGCTCTGGTTGTAGTTTCAGGCAGAGCTGTGCAGCTCTTTCTGCTCTGGGCTGCTGAGCACAGGACAGGCTGCAGGGACATATGGCTGGGTGAGCAGAAACCACCCCAGGTTCATTAACTCAGGCTCAGCTCACTGGGAAAGCAGCTCAACTACTTACTCCAGGGTCAGCTTGGATCCCAAATAAGCTGCGTGTACGCGGTGCTTTGTCTCCTCTAATAACCTTGCCAGGCCCAAGCTGCCTCTGTGCCTGAGACAGGGATGATCCACAGCCCTGAGTCATCAGCAGAGGACAACTGAGAGCTGATGATAGTAAATATAAACCAGTAAATATTCTGGAGAACTGGAGGCAGCATCTTTTGTTTGCTTTGCACACAGTCAGTACTGAGCTTTATTTGTTGCTTTCCTTGATATTTTGGAACTCTGGGTCTGAAATTTTTTTCCGAGGCTGCGAAAGCCTTACAAAAGAAGTTGTTTTAAGAGGAACACATTTTGCAAACTATTTCCCCCATTGGAGCAGCAATATGACTACTCTAATACGCCAATTTGCCACACTATCAAATTCCAAGATCAAGGCAGAGATAAGTCTGCAGAAGTGCTTTAAAATGCCATGAACTTGTTAAAAACCGCAGTCCACAGAGCCATTGTGAATTAGCACTGCTGTCATCAGTCACTTGCCAGCAGAGAAAGCTTGTTTCCATGTCCAAATAAACCACTGTGACTGTGGGCAGTAGGGACTTTAAAAACTTCTGGGTTTCTTAAAGCAGCTGGAGGCAACTTTGCTCCCTCCCTGCCTCGCACCCACACTGCCACCTCCTCACCGTGCTGTCTCCCCACCCTTTTTGATCTCTTTATGCCTTCACTTTCTTGCTTCACGCCAGAATTTAAATTGGGTTGTCATGTTTCACACTGTGTAGAGCAGCACATAAGACACTGGTGATGCAATGTTGACCTTTGCCATTAATGTTGTCGCTGTACAAACCAAGGGAGGGAATTTATTCTGTGGGAGGGTGAGAAAGTGTTTGCAACAGTCTGTTCTGAAGTGCAGGATGCAATGAAAGGGGTTCTTTGCTTTCTTTTGGGTAAATGGCCTATTGCTGGTGGAGTAATAATGGCTTGGTTTTTCTTGCCCTCACAGGCAGCACAGACCTTGTGTGTATAGCTCAGTTGAATGACCCTATGCAGAAGTTTTCCAGCTCTGTAGCCAAAAATGCTGCACATCCCTTTTGGAAGGAAGAGTTTATCTTGTAAGTAACTTACCTACCAAGAATACTTTTGCAGTAAAGCATCTTTTTGTACTTGAACTGTATGAGGGAAGAGTGGCATTTTGAAGTACAAGCAGTTGGGTGGCCTCAGAAAAATCTGGAGCTGATGAGGACTTCAGGATATCTAATTACCCTCTGCATGGACATGAGATCAAATAGGTCTCTAGATCATCCGTGGTAGATATCAGATTCTAGTAAATGACAGCAGTAACAAGCATAGTAAATCACCCTGTGCTTTCATACAGTGCCAAAACAAAGTGTTAGCAAGGTTTTGAAGTCACTTTACCTTGAAAACTGCTTTTGAGGGAATGTAATGTCTCTCCATTCACTCCCCTGAGTGGAAAAAAGTAAATGTGCCAAAACGATCGACCATCTGAAAGAATGGTGGCTGTGACTAAAAAGGGAGAGTAAAACTTAACTAGCTTTTTTTATTCCTGTAGAACAAAAAGGGGACTTTTGGGCAGCCTACACAATGCTCTGTGATTCACACAGCTGCTGTAAATAAGGTCAAAAGGGAGCAGTTCTAAAGCTATTTTCATTTTCACTTTTGAACAGCAGAGCAAAAATACCTGGTAGCTTCTGTATGTACGAGTTTAGGAAGGAGGAATCACTGATGGCAGGGTAGGTCAGAGGATGTTCCTTTAGTGGCTTTAAGCACATGCACAGTCAGGCAGAAGCAGCTTTCCAAGGGAATTGTGTAGAGGTGCTGCCATACAACATACTGCAGACACTGCTTTCTTATTTTTTCTACCAGATTTTTAAGGTGAGAGGCACTTCACGTGCAGTGGAGTCTCTCTGGTTCTTTCTGTAGCTTCCCTCTTCTGTCTCAGTTCCATTCCTCTTTATGTATATATAAAAAATACATACTTTTTATATGAGAATAATGCTGCATGGTTCTGTGTGACATTTTTCTTCATTGTCTAGTCACAGCCTGGCATCCACTGGATCTGTTCCTTCTCTTGCAAAGCAGAGATTTAGCTACAAGGAACTGAACCTGTGCCTGTCTGTGCTCTCTTCCTCGAGGAGTGATGTGCTCCTCCTCACCTTTGACCAGTCATCACAAGTTGTACAGGGCTTGGAGAACACCCCTCTGCATGTGCAGGGGATGATGATGATCAGAAGTCACTATAGTTAGCAAAGAAACAGTGATACTGTAGAACAACACTGGAAGGCCTCCACCTTTCTATGTGGCCTGATGGAGGTGTGTGCACCTGGTTCCTGCTGTTCAGTGGAAAACCATCCAGGAAGCCTTATCCCTTCAACTAACAATTTGTGAGGTCTGATTTTAGTTATGAGCAGCAACAGCTTTGGAAGAAAGCCACAGATCAGACAACCTTCTTCTGTGACACTGTGCTGTGTTGCCACTGAGACCTGAGGATTAACATGATGTGATTTCTTCTCCGTGGTGAGAAGGGGGGAATCACCCTTCTGTTGCAACTTTCTGTTCTGGAGCATCACAGAGTGCTTCAACCACCAGTGGGTCTGTGAATCACTTCAGCCATCTGTTGGTGGAACAGCACCCGTGCTTGATGCTGCAGAGCAGACAGGTTCCCAGCAGTTTCTGACAGGAAATTTGTAAGAATAATACCCTTTCCAACTGAAAGTGCAGACAGAGGGCAGGCAGGATGTGATTAACTTGACTGGAATTTGGCCTTGACACCAGGGATAATGCTGGGGTTTCCACACTGCTTTTCAGAAGTGCATGAGGTAAGCCTGGGGACTTTTACAGATGAGTGATTAGGATTTTGGCAGGATTTTTTCTGAACTTCATTCAAGTTCATGGACATGCACCTCTGCCCTTTTCTTTCTTCACAGCCAAAAATATCCACCACTCTGAGGACCAGTGTACTGAACACCATGTCAGGCTCTGCTTTAGCTTTGTGGCAAAGGCAGGAAGAGTACCAACAGAGTGCTTCCTTTCAAGTTTTGGAGGCGCAGAAGAGGGTGGTAGTGGCAGGGAAAAGCTTAAAATGTGCTGCATAGATGGTGTCCCGCAGAATCTAATGGAGGTGGGATGTTTGCAACCAAAAAGACATAGCAAAATAAAATACATATATGCCCTTAGGGTTTTTGGCAGAACATCCACTGAGAGGGTTATAAAATGAAGTTTTACTGGAGGGTTCCTCAGCAGGTACCCAGTTTGCTTCACTGTCTCAGTCAGAGGAAAGGTTTTGTATCTGTTGTCTGGTCCATCTTGTGAAGTGCCACATATGCCAGTAATTCTGTCAATAGTTCACACTGGTCCTGTCACACAGAAATCAATTCTTGCAACATCCCTGTTGCTTTTCCTTATTTTGGAAAAGCGATACTGACTCTTCTCACTTAAAACTACAATTACTTTTATTTTCTTGCGTCTATCCTGATTTTGCAGGACACTTTCGTGCTTTGACAAGGCAACCCCACAGCTTTGAATGGGTTTTTGAAAGAACCTGTTCCAGCATCTTGACTTATAAATTTGATCCTTCAGGGGGAAAAAAAAGGCTTCTTAGTGCTGTGGTGTAATTGTCAGACCAGGGACCAACATCAGCTTGGAGGGCAGTGTTTGTCAGCTGCTGGGGAGAAGAAGAACCTCTGAAATTTTAGGAGACTGAACCTGTGCCACAGTGGTGGAGGGAACCAGAGCATGGTTTTCTGACTGTGATCCCTTTAGGGAGGCTTACCTGTGTGCCCAGCAGCCTGGCAGTGCCACCTCCCTAATCAGCAAGGTGCACTTGCTTGGCTTGGAGAGGGCTGAGAAAAGCTGGGGAACAGGGAAAAACCTAAGTAAGGGAGGAAAATCTGCTTTCCTGCGAAGACCTAACGTGGTTTTGTTTATTTCACAGTGAACTAAGTGCCAAATCAAAAGCATTGCAACTGCAAATAGTAGAAGATGGAAAGATGGATAGTAAGTATTAAGACTGAATTGCTTTGCATGATCAGCTTGTGAGCTTTGCTGACTGTTGACAAGTCCCCTTTCAGTTCTGGATGGCCAAACTGATGGTCACACCCATCAGTAACTGTGGATAGAAGAGAGAATACACTGATCAGGTGCCTCTGTCCTGCTCTGGGTTAAGGTTACAGAAAATCTTTTGAGTTTCTTTCTAGACTCTCAACATACTGAGTCTTCCATGTACTGATATCCTATATTTTTCAGCCTTCCAAACTCCTAACAGATCCACTGTGAGCCTTTTTGGTTTCAAGTTAAGCTTTCGAGCCCTTTCTATGGCTGAAGGGGAATCTTGAGTGTTAATCCTAAATCCTTCCTTTTCAAGCCCCAGAGGCTGCCTAACAATTATCAGGTATAAAACATGCTCATTTTGATTATATTGGATTAAATGTAAAAGGGGGCTGAAGCCTTTTTGCTACTTGACTCCATTGTTGCAGAATTATTTTTAATAATCTAGATATACAGACTTGTGTGATACCTTGCATATGATGTGCAATTATTGGAGGGATTGGAAAGTTAAATGTAGTCACAAGCTTGAAAAAATTTCTCTGATATGGATGCAGTTTTTTATTTTTAACAAAAATGTGGAATCTATACAGAGCCAACAATTGTATATTGTTCCTTGCACAAGGTTTAGTCTTGCCTGTACCTAAGCATCTTTAACAATGGGTCTTGCAAACAACACCAGTAATGTTCCACATCCTACTGAGGGTGTGACTATCAGCCTGTTTTCCTGAAGAAAAAGGTCCCAGTGGATTGCACTGACATTTGTCTTCCTGCCCCTCTGCCCCCCCCCCATACCAGCTTAGCTGCTCTTCTTCCCAAAATTGGAATATAAGACTCAAAGTAGAATCATATTAACGAGCAGAGAGCTGAGTAATGTAGTTCCCTACTTGTCTTTGAATTTCACAGAAAACTAGGATTTCATCTCTGAAATCATGCAGCACTTTTGCTAATAGTTTGTTATTAAATCTAGTGGAGATGAAAAAAGTCAGGAGAGGAACAAGAGAACTGCTGAACTTGCACTGAAGTTCAAATTGAGAAAGACAATGATGCACCAGTCTAGCAGGAATCCAGAGCGTTCTCTGGAATGAAAAATGCAGGTAGCTGGTTGTGGGGATTGTTCAAGGACCTAATAGGAATATTTCTAGTTGTTTTCTTTTTCCCTAAACATTCTGCATATACAGGGAAAACTAATGGCCAGAAATAGTAGTAAGTATTAGTAAATAGTAGTATTTAATTTCTCCATTCTTTCCTGTTGCACAGTATTAGCCCAAGCTGACGAATAGTCATAAAATGGAAAGAAAACTGTGAAAAGTGCCAGGTTTCTGCCCCATGATGTAGAACCAGTTTCTGGAATTAGCTGCCTGTGCTTTTCCTCCCCTTTTCCCATCTCCCCCCCTTAAACATACTCACAGCTTAGGTGTGCCCTCATTTTGTTGATTTTCTTTGTTCCAGGTCCTTTATCTGGGAAGGTGACTGTACCTCTGGACTTGTTCAGGAAACAACCCTCTGGCCAGCAAAGCTTTGCCCTGAACAGTGAGGCCAGTGAGGGCAGCTCGGAGCCAGGGCCTGGGCTGGGATCCATCAGTGCAGAGGTACTGCTGGGTTTGGATGGGTTTGGGCTGGATCTTTTGCCTCTGGAAATATATACAAGTGCTCATCTTGTGCTTGTGGCTGAGTCAGAGTATCCCACTCTGGTTGTGCAGTGTTTGTGTCTCACCAAAAGAACGAGCTCTTGAGTTTGGCTCTTGAGCATCAGCAGAAACATTAAAGAAGTACTAGGTAGAAATACTGTCCTTCTTGCTTGACTGTGCTTCTAAGGTGACTTTTTTTTTCGGTCTCCTTAGTTCTCTTTTATAGAACCCAGTGAACTGAAGACAAGGCAAGTCTCCTCCCCAGTGCTGGCCACCAAGATAGAAAAGGATCGCACTGTGATGCCCTGTGGGACTGTGGTCACTACTGTCACTGCTGTGAGAACCAAACCTCGTCTGGAAGGGAGAGCATCTCCCCTCAGCACAGGTGAGAGGGTCCAGTTCTTCCTGTGCTCACTCACAGGGTTATCCATGGGCACCGGGATGGGATGTAAGGAGAGAGTTCTCTGATGTGTTGGAGTGGGGTTGCTGTTTGTGTCCTCTGGAATCAGGGTTTTAATTTTCATGGAACCTTGTTCTTACAACAGGAACAGTTAATGCTTCTTTTAATACACACTGTAAAGCTTCACAGTAGGGTGATAATGCAGAAGACCTGGATTTTGGGGGATGGTTTTTCACAAATGTATCAGACTCTCAGGGTGTTTGCTGATAACAGACCATCCTGTGCCTTCTGACCTTGATCTGTGTTATCATCTCTAATGAAGGTTGGTGTGTGACAAAGTCCTTTTCAGCATGTCTTTTAGGAGTAGATTTTCCAATTCTTCTTGGGATAAATATGAAAGTAAAACCTGTGAACAGTCTTGATACGAAGTCTCACAGAGATGAGCATTAAGTTGTTCAAGCAGATCTTTTACTTAAGTGGGTGTCATCTAGCACATTACGTTGGTAGAAGGTTTAAAAACAATAAATTTCTGCACTTCACAGGTCTTTCTGGGGTCAGGTTACCGTAGAACATATGTTGAGAATGTGTATTAAACAGCTTTCTCAAACACTTATGTTTTGAGTAGTCACAACAGGTATAATAAATTCTTATTAATGTCATAAAAAATGTCTCAAATAGTTCAAATAACAAAAAAACTTGGTCCTCAGATTCTCCTGTGAAAACTCCAGTTAAAGTAAAAGTGACTGAAAAGGATTTCTCTGTTGAAGCTCTCCATTCTCATGGTGCTCCAGTCAGCAAAACTTTGTCATCTTCAGACACAGGTAATTGAAATATTCAAAGGTGCTAATGAGGACATCTCTCTCTGCTGCATGTGGGATTAATGTGATCCTGTTAAAATAACAGCCAACCCATATGGCTGCTGCCTGTCAACAGCACTGAGATGTTTATGTTACAAAGCACTGTGGTTAAGGGATATGGCAGCCTTGCAGTAGAAGTCTGTTTTTCATTGGCAATTTAAATTACTGGTTTTGAATAAATAACAATGAGCTGTGGTTTGGAGAGGGGAGGTGACTGCAGAAAAGCCAGGCTGTGTTTTCTCTTACTTTTTAGTGAAAGATTCCTCCTTTCATAAAGGCGTGGGGGATGCTGTACAAAATCAAAACCCTGTGACAAGAACCTCTTAAGGCCATTGTGAAGTCTCCTCTGTGTGAAGAGAAGACAGAGGTTGGACTGATGTAAGGAAGATGGAATTCTCTTCCTAGCCTTAATCTTGGGCTTTTTTTTGGGCTAATGGAAATACCCAATCTTTCTGTGCCTGTTTGTCCACCTTCCTAAGTCACCTGGCATACAGGTGCCTGCACAGTGGCACGTGGCATTGACAGTAACTTTAATTATAAATTCACTTTGAATTGTATTAAACCTGATTTTGACTCTGGGTTGTTCTACCCTTGCAAGCTGCAACTCTGAATCTTCTGCATCTTCTTCAGTCCTGTGTGTGGTCACCACTGAGTCTTTTAGTAGCTCTGTGGGCAACAGGAATAAAAGATGTGACCCAGTCTGGCTGCCAGTGACACATAATGTGGAGTTAAGATTGCTCTGTAGGGATTTCAGTGGAGATGGGACAATCTGGAGATGATCTAGACTGCTCCTGGCAGAATCAGAAGGTTTGCTGAGAGACAGAAATGGGGCCAACAAATATGGGGAAGAGCATGAAGCACTAAACCATGAATAGCTGTAATAGCACTTGAATCTTCTCCCACCTCCAGGCTAACAAGTGCTGTGATACCATGAAGCAATGTGGAATATTACTGCCTCAATTTGGGAAATGTTGAGATAGTGCAGTACTTCTGAGTTGACTCCCTTAAGCGTTTATGATATTAAAGGTACAAAACACTTATTGGAAAACTCATCTGAAGGCAGCTCAGACCCTAATGGTACAGACAGTGTTTTTAATGGGAGTGCAGGGGAATTTCTGTGAAATGTTTATACAGTACAGCAGGAAGAATTACTCATTAGAAGGAAAGGTTAAGCCAAATGAAAGAAAGAGAAAGAAGCTTTTGGTGTGGCAGTAACTTGGGTAACAGTTATCATAAAAATCATGGCAAAATTGCAACAAGCACTCTGGAAAAGGTGCTGTGTCGGTGCCATAGTTCTAAGTGATGACAGCAATGAAAATTAACAAGTACCTGGATGGTCTCAGCTCTTCCTGGGGGCTTTGCAGAGGCTGGGGAGATGGAAAAGTAAAGGTTTGTGATGAGTGTGCAGACATGCACATCCCTTGTGCACATATATACTCCTAAATTCCAGGCCTCATCTTTTATTGCATTAATGTCACAGTAACAAAAGACACTGCTCAGTTTAATTAACACTGGTGCTGTTCCTGCCTCTGTTTTTTGGGGATTTTTTTTGCTGTTAAAACTCTTAGCAGAAAAGCTCACCTCAGACAATAAAATATGGGGATTTTTGTCTTGCTGACTTTCTTTGCCTGGTTTGTTCCTCAGCTTGATGAATTATCACTGTGTGTTTGCTGTGCCCAAAGTTCTTTGCATTACCAGATGCCAGAATTGGCCATGCTTAAAAATAAATATGTTTGTCACTAAAGAGCATTTTATAAAGAAGGTTTTACATTCCTGTGCAGTGTTTGGAGGGGAGAAATGGGGAGGTGCACTTTATAGGCTTTGGAGGCAGCTGATGAAGGGCAGAGTGACTGACACTTTGCCCTCCCCATCCTATCAAAGTGCCACAGCAAATTTGGAAATGCTGAGCAAGGATGTCTGGAAAAAGAGCAAAATAGCTACCTGAGGAAACAGTGTCATCCACCAGCTTTGCACCGTGTTCTTAGTGACTGTGATACCTGATGCTCTCACCACTGTCATCACAGTGTAGCAGTGCATTGAAATAATCTGATGTGTTGTCTAGGCTTCCAGAAAAACTCCTTTGTGCTCAGGGAGAGGGTTTGTAAGTGCAGCTTCAGTACCTTTTCTCCAAAGAAAGGGTTACAGGAGGGAAAGACAAGACCTGATCGCCGGGTGGTGAACTGGAAGATGTTTTGGTGTGCCTGGTGTTTGTACCATTTCTGCCAATTTCTGTGAATTTTAAGTCAAGAACAAACTCCGCCTCTCTTTGCTCTGTTTTTTCCTTTTTTTTCCTTTCTCCCCTCTGAAATAATCCTTTCTTTCCAGAGCTGCTGGTACTGAATGGCACAGATCCTGTGGCAGAAGCAGCCATTCGGCAGCTGAGCGAGTCTGCAAAGCAGAAGCTGAAGTCTCCTAGAAAGAAAAGCACCATTATCATATCAGGGGTGTCCAAGGTAGAGCAGAAAACAACCCTTACATTATTATGTTAGGAAAAGCCTTTGCTCCACTGACTGTGGCATTAACGTGGGTTCTGCTGTCTCTGCAGAATCCAGGTCTGTGTGCCAGGTTGTTTCTGTAACTGTTTCAAGTTCAGCCAAATCAGGGTTTTGATTGTTAGTTTTGACAGCCTGACTAAAATGCAAGGTGTGCTTGGATGGGAGTGGAATGATTAGGGATTTGGGAGAACAAATATGGGTGAGAACAGAAGATAATCAGTCCTTCTCTGTGTTTCACCCATGTAGGGAAGATGCACAGAAAAAGAAAAAGATTTCTCTATTTATTTTTTTTTTTTTTTTGTTCAAAGCTGTTAAAACAAAACCCTCTGAAAAACCTCCTGGGCTCTGCTCCAGAGGGAGGGCAAACAAAAGACTGGTTTTCACATGGTATATAGCATTCCTCCACACTTTCTTCATCCACAGCCTCAGTGTCCTATTTGATGGCTGGTGCCTGCCTGTAGTCCTTTCCCTGCAGGTTGCTCCATGGATTTGTGCTGTCCAGTGTTGCTGTTGGGCACAAAACCTCTAAAGAGCTCTAAGTGAAAGTCAGATCAGTGGGCATGGATCCCCTCATCATCACTGTGCTGTGATGAGGGGGAAAAAGTGGATCAGCAGCCACAGTGCCAGATGTATCTGCCTGGGAAATGAAGGCACTGGGACTTCCTGGATTTGGTTTTAGCTGATACAGCTGACAGATCCTTCTATAAGATGAAATGCTTTGATGTTTCTTTTCTTGAAAGGACCAAAAGATTCTCTGTGTATGCTGATACTTCATTAGAGCAGCACATGCAGGAAAGAGTCCTATTGTTTGTAGTGGGGCCAGGGATAGGTGAGAGGCACGTATTTCATTTTTTTTTTTTCATTTATTTGGCCTTAACTACATGATTAAAACTTGGCTACGTGCTTCTTTAGCAAAGCTAAGGAAGCTTAAAGGGTCTTTATCTGATAGTCCTGAGCAATACAAGTATACAAGTGTAAAGAGGAGAAAATAACTTTTGCAGGGAGTCTTGCTTTCCTCCAGCAGAATGGCTTCTATCAGTGTTGTCTCTTATTTCCACTGGGCAGACCTCTTTATCTCAGGACAGTGAAGCTTCACTCATGATGGACTATGCTGCAGCCATGGACAGCTCCTGCAAAGAAGCAGATCCACCCCCTGTGGAGGAAGCTGTTGCAAAAACCACCCCTGATGAAAAGCTGTCAGTGGGCCCCTCAGAAACAGTACCTGACACTGGCCCACAGCACAGCACCCAGAAGGCCTGGGGTTTGGAGAATGGCAGCCAACAGTGGGACACCAGCACCCTCTTAGACCAGACCTCTGAAGAAATATCTGGGAGCTCACTGAGCGTTTCAGAAAGTGGGAGCATGAAAAAATCCAAAGGTACGTGATCCTTGCTTTCCACCTCAGTGACTGGCTGCTGTCTCTACCTAATTGGCAGAGTCAGGCAATGCTGTAGCAGTTCATCCTTTCTTGCTGATTTTTTTTTTTCCTTGAACTCCATGTGACTGTGGTGTTGGTTGAAGCTGTCTCACCAGCAGCACAAAGAGTGCAGTCCACTGCTCTTTGAGCCAGCTCAGGCTCTCTTACACTGCCCTCAGTCAGGAAACATAAGGGCAGCCCCATTACTAACATGAAAATGGCAGGGCTCACAGTTGCTTTTTATACATTCCTTCTCCTCCTTCACACCTCTGAGCTCAGGACTCCCCTCCTAAAGTGTGTGTTCAGGAAGCAGCTGAAGCAGAAGCTGCCTTGTGAACAGTTTCTCCCTTTTTCACTGATTTCATTAATACGTAGTTTGCTAAAGAAAATGGAACAAAAGGTAATTTAGTAAGTAAATAAAGCATCGGATCATTTTGCTTAGGTAGTTACACACCTGAATAGCTGCAGTTTGAAAGTGTCTTAGGATTCTTTGTGTTTCCTTGATAAATCCATTAACCTCTGAGCACTGGTTTGTGGGTATGTGGTATTAGGACTGTTAGGATGTCTGACACAAGGGCCAGTGCAGTGGACTGTGCCCTGAACAGGCACACACCAGTCTCATGGGCTGCACCTTGAAATTGAAAAAAATACTGTGTTTTTCACCCACATCCATCCTCCTTTTGCTTTATTATTTTCTGTTCGTTCCTTGCCCAGAGATCCTTACTACAAAACCTCACTATTTCACTTGATTATCACAAGCCCCCCCCACGCAGGGCAGACACTTGAGCCCTTTGTCAGGGCCCTCCCTTAAAACCTCGAGTTTCTCTGGGCTTCCCACAGCTGTATTGCTCCACATGAGAGATCAGGGTGGCACAGCAACAATCCGTGTCACATAGATGGTCAGGCACTGGAAAGTTTCGGGTGTGTTTGGGGTGAGGGTAGGGGGTTAGTTGTGAAGGGATTTGTCTCATTTTGGAGCCTGGAAGAGTTTAAGAAGCTGTAGGAGAGATTGCAAAACCTCTGGGCTCTTCTTTTGTTTTTCTAAAACAAGCAACTGCAAGTTTGTATGTGAGCTGTTGTCTAGTTCTGTTTTTCCCTGTGCTGTGTGTTGCAAAGAGATCAGCCTTCTAAAGAGCCTTTTCACACAGTGCAGTGTAAGGCTGCTAAAAACTGCAAAGTATCTCTAATTTGAGAGAGTTGTATCATCTTAAAATAATACTTTAAGAAAACTGGCTCAAATCCCTTTCTTTATACACAGATGTCTTTGTGGAAGTCTTGAATCTCCGCTTTGTCACAGCTGAGTAGCTTTTATAGAGTAAGATAGGAAAACATTCCCACCCCCCTGCCTTCAGTTAGCTGTGAACAGTTCAAGGTTTCTGTTTGTCAAATGCTTTCCCTTAAAAAAACAAACAAACAACAAAAACCCACAAACATATAAAACCCCTAACACAACAACAAAAAACCCAAACAAAACTGAAAGCCAACAAAACCCCTTCTGCTTTAAAAAGCCTTGTATCTGTATTAATGTCTTAAGGTTAGCACTGGGTTTTTTTTTACTCTTGCATATTTTTTGGTTTTTTTTTTACCTTTCTGACTTCCTCTTTCTTACCCATTCCCTTTTAAAACTTAAGAGGACTACTATGCCAGCCAGAATTAATTACCCACACAGTAAGTTGGTTTTGTGTATTTTTTTTCCCTAAGAAAATGTAGCTTTACAATGGGACACTCATTGTAAAAACTGAAGCAAAACATAGTTTGGCACCTGTTTTCTTCTTCCCCCATCCACTTCTTTCCTCCTTCCAAAATTACCTTCCTGTGCTCAAGTGTCTCAGCAGATTAGTCTGCTGTAGCAAATTATTCTTCTGGTGGTCATGCTGTTCAGGTGGGTCACACAGAAATCTCAGCAAGGAAGGCTTGGAGGGGTGCTCTGCATTCCTAATCTCTCTCCATTGTGCCCATTCCTGTAACGTCTGATAATCAGTCAAACTCTGCTCATGCAAACCACGTGTGACCCCATAACTGGATATACACGGGCAAAAAACTTACTTTAAAACCTGCTGCTTACAGTTTTCTAGGTAAAGCTTTTTTACCCTAACTTGCAGAGCTACCAGGGCCTCAGCAGGTATCTGCAGAACCACCTGTATAAAAGCTGTTTTGGAAGTTGGGAAGGAATGGAAAGCAATCTCTATTCATATCCTTGTAGATGTGAAAGGAAATCTTCCTTGATTAACAAAAGTGACATTCGGAAGTGATCACAAGCATTTTCAGCACACCCTGAGCTAGTGCAGAGGAGGCTGTGTAGCCCAGCCAGCTCATACAGTAAGCTCTCTGCTCATCTCCTGGTGTTAGGGGCAGAGCTGGCATATGGATCCTGTTGGACTCGAGAAGTGAGCATGCAAATATCACGAGCAATTGCCAAGCTGGGGATGTGCCCTGCCCTGCCTCCCTGGCAGGGCTGCATGACTCCACAGCAGCTGGAGCCACTGCCAGGCAGCACACACCAAACTGGTACAGACTGATGGGGATGTGGCAAGCTTCCAGACAGCCATGACCTCAGCACCTCCAAAAAACACAGGGAGCTTTCACGCCTGGGGGCTGCTGCTTGTGCTGAGCCTCGGGGAAGCACTGCCCATGATTTTTTGGCTGCAGTGAGTTGTCCCAGGCCACCCATTTTCGCAGCATTCTTGGTTCGGTTCTGACTCCTGGTGTGGAAAGTCAGTCTGAATCACAGAATGGATAGGACTACATAACTGCTTATGGATAAGCCTTTCTGTCCTGCTCCTGCTGGCACAGCTTCAGCTGCAGCTGCCAGGGCTGCTGGGCAGAACAGCTGCCTGCTCAAACAAGAGCAGCACAGCAGCGAGGCCTCGTGGATCCCCCCCAGCCTTTGCATATTAAATACAACTGTCAGTGCCCTGGGGTTGAACACTGCTTCTTTTATGCTGCTGACAACAGCTTGAAGTGGTGCTGCCTTGCCAAACAGATCGATCAGAGGGTGATGGGAGGGCAGTCAAGATTCAAATCCACGAGTTCCAGTTGCTTTCAGCTGATTTCTGCTTCATCCCTGTGAGAAGCATCTCAGCAGCCCGCAGGCAGAAAAACATGCTGGAATATCCTCCCAAGTGCTGAGCCCTTAAAGTAATAAACCCAAGCACATGTTTGCAAGTGCTCTGGTCTGAACAAAGCAACGTTTGGCTGCGTGCAGCAGAGTTGCCATGAAATACCTGTTCTGCAGCTGTCGCTGTGCAAAGTGACACAGGACCCGTGCTGGGTCCTTGGGGGACAAACACGTAATTCTAGCTGTGGCACAGCACTGCATGAAAGAACTGGTCTGTGTGTTGCTTTTTGTATCCATCTGCAATGGGAGGAAAAGCAGAGTCAAGACTGTACAGCTACAGGAATTAATAGCCGGGCTGAGAAAGAATGAGGAAACCTGATAGTGGTGCCGGGAACAAGGTGTGGAAGCTTTGCCAGGGAGATGACTGTCCTCACGTACTGGTCTGACTGCCAGAAGGCTCCTGTGTTGGCTTGCTACCTGGGTCCTCCTCTGTTCAAATTGGCTCCTGCCACCTGGGACAACACCAGCACCCAATTCTGCACCAGACTTTTCTTTTTAAACGTGGAGCTGTTGTCCCCACACCAGGTCGAGCGTTGCTGGTAGCCTGGAGAGTGTCCCTGCCAGCTGCAGCCAAGCTGCCTTGCACGTCAGGCACACGTGCACACGTGGAAAAGGAAGGTGGAATTCGGCAGAACGGCTGCAAAAAACAACCCAGGCTTGCAAAGAGAGGAATGCTGGTAGCTGGTGCTGGCAACATGAGTCCCTGGTGAGGTGACAGCTGCAGTTGCCTTGGCTGCATGCTGGGTTTGACATGGGATCAAGGGAAGGAATACAGCAAAATACAGCAACTTAATTTACCACAGAAGGGATTTGGGCAGATTGCTGAACCTGTTGGAAGCAGATGTAATATTATTTTTAATCTGCTTGAAGTAAGTTGCTACTCCTAACAGGATTTTAAAATAGCAAATGCTTCCTGAGTGTTGCTGTGGGTGGTGCTGTCGAATTTGTGTAGAACACCTGCTGCCTGGCTTCTCTAAGCCCACTGCACACAGGTTCAATGCCAGGTACTCTTCTCTTTCACCTCAAATTGAAATACCACCTTCGTGTGGTGTATCACAGGCCGATCTTTTCCTCCTTTGATCTCTGAAACAACAAAGAGTAGTAACATTACCTCCTCTATTCCATTCTTTTTGTAAAATGCTTTCTCCCTTTATTGGTTGGAAGGGTTGACTCTGCCTCTTGGACACGTGAGAACCCAGTGTACAACCCACACCAGTGGCTGTGCATGTGTGTATGACCACTAATGCAGCTTTCAGAAGGGCATTGGAAACTAAGGGTGTGTAAGGAAGGAAACTTCCACAAGATGTGTGGATTGACTTTAGAAGCTGAAATCAAAGGTCAGCTTTGTTTAGTCAGGCTGCCACTGAAGCTGAGCTTCAAAAGGGAAAGCAGCCTGTTCTTTCTCAAGTGTCCTTTTTTTTCCTTCCCACAGGTGGGATTCTGAAAAAAAGCGCGAAGCTCTTTTTCCGCCGGCAGCACCATCAGAAGGATCCAGGAATGAGCCAATCCCACAACGACCTCGTGTACCTGCAGCAGCCCCTGTCAGAGGAGAGCCGCAAGAAGGGAGGCACCCTGTCACGAATCCTGAGCAGGAAGCTGCTTTCCAGAAACAAAAGCAAGAGCAAACTGAACGGTGCTCCGGGAGAACCGTACATATAAGACCGGACCCTCTGTGCTGGGATACTTGCACATCAGTTGAGCATTTGTTTACAGAGCAGTGCTAGAGAGTACAAATATGGCTGATGACTCACATAAAAGGATGTTCACTAATACAGTGGTCTTCTTTCGTTTGTTTTACCAAAACGCTTTTTCTCTCTGATGATGAAGTTGCTCCTCCAAATGCAAGCAGTGCTACATTAATCGTGAAGGCTCTGGAGAACCACGTGGTTTATTGTGGAAGATGAGGGAGGATGGGGAATGGTGCAGGTGGGGACCAAGAAGGCTACTGGTATCCTGGAATACATCAGGAAGAGCACTGCCAGCAGGTCCAGGAAGGTGATCCTGCCCCTCTGCTCAGCCCTGGGAGGCACATCTGCAGTGCTGTGTCCAGTCTGGGCTCCTCAAGACAGGAGGGACATGGAGCTCTTGGAGCAGGTCCAGAGAAAGATGCAGAAATGCTGAAGGGATGGAGCATCTCAGGAAAGGCTGAGGGAGCTGGAGCTGTTCAGCCTCCAAAGCTGACCCTGAGAGGGGACCTCCCCCAGGTCTGTAGGGTCTGCAGGGAGGGGGCAGAGGATGGACCAGGCTCTGCTCGGGGGGCCCAGCAATGGCACAAGAGGAACGGGCAGGAACTGATGCCCAGGAAGTTCCACCTGGGCATGAGGAAGAACTTCTTTGCTGGGCAGTGACCCAGCCCTGAACAGATTGTCCAGAGAGGGTGTGGAGTCTCCCTCACTGGGGATATTCCAGAACCATCTGGACACAATCCTGTGCCATGTGCTCTGGGATGACCTGCTGGAGCAAGGAGGTTGGACCAGATGACCCACTGTGGTCCCTTCCATCCTGACCCACTCTGTGGGCAGGACCCACATGTGAGCACCTGGTTTACATTTAAGGGGAGCTCAGAACTGAAACATTGTCCCTGGGTTATGTGACTGAACCACTACAGAGAGAGAAGACACCACTGTGCTCCCTCACTGCAGCCTGCAACAGTAGCAATGCAGGGCTCAACTGATTTTTCTAGTCAGGCTGAAAGGGAAAAAAAAAAAGAGAGACCCAGATCCAGTTTGTATTGTAATGTGGAAACGGGTAAGTTTTCAGAAGCAGAAGGAAAATGCTGATTCAGATATCCTACTGTAATAACTGTAGCCTGCTGTAATAACTGCTCGGTCCATGTAGGTGGAGAGATACCTTTGATATTAGCCATAAATCAATAAATTATGCAAATATCTGTACTAGCATATTGTTTAATGTTCTGTGCAGAATTTATGCTTAACAAAACAGAACTTTTTTTTTTTTTAAAGTCTACCTGAGTCTACTCGCAAACAACACATTTACCAAGTCTTATATGTAGCTTTCCTTCCCTGTGTGAGAAGCTGCACTGCTGATGCAAAAACCTGTCTTAGGGGCTCTAATTCCTTCTCCCAATACTTGTTAGACAAGTATATTAACCATCATATCAAATGCAAAGCTAGGAGCAATAAGTGGTGAATAGAGCATAGTTAACCCTACAGTGCTTTTCATTAGACAGCCTGTTTTACTTGCCAAACACTTACTGAGACCTTAGAAAACACAGTTGTGAAGAAAGCTTTTGAAAAAATAATAACAATTCCCTTAGTTCAGTTTCAGTTCCTAGGTCTGCCAGTGTTGTCATGTGGTGAGTGGTTTCTCCTTGTTAAATATTGCAGCTGGCTCCTTTAAATTAAAATGAAAAACTGCTGGAAGTAAAGGCATGGTTCTTGTTTTGGCTATCAAGAGTAAAATGTCAGTCTTTCATAGGTACCATCTTTTGTGCTTACCTGTACTTTTCCATGATCTACATTCCTGCTGAGGACAAAGGACCAAGCCTGTTCTCTTTGGCCAAGAAAAACATCCATTCATTCCATCTAAATTACTGAAATGAATGGATGATAGATTGGTGCCTACTTTGCCAATAGTGATTTTCCCCCGGCCCCTTTCCTCCCCTTAAGCTATCCCAACTCTTTGGCAGATATTTGGGCTTTCAATTTAAACGATTCATCAAAAATAGAAAGTCACTGAGGAACAGAAACATTTCAACATTTCAGTCTGATGGACTCAAGATTCTTTGGTAAATACTCGTACGATGAATATCAAAGTAGAGGGGGGTTGGTTTCTTTTCGACCAGGAAAATATTGGAGGAACTGTCAGAACTGTCAGAATCTTTTAACTGTGTAAAAATACTGTTTATGTGTAACCTCCAAAAATCACTGTGGTAGTACAGCAGACCAGACTATCAAATAGTTGTATGTTTAAGGATGCTGCTTGTCATGAAAACGCTTGAAGGCATTTTAATGTCCTGTATTTTGAAAATTGGTTACAAATGAATCTTCTAGAGCTGTAATGTGCTTAGAAATCCCAGTTCAGTAATACAGGCTTGTCCAGCTTGAATGTGCTTGAACACTTTTGTTTATTGTTAATTTACTACAGAGTTGGTTTCATCATTTGTTCTACAGTGGTTCATGGTATGAGCAGTAAAACCCCTGATGTCCTGTTCTCTAAACATACATCTTTTCCCTTGATTTTACTTGGAGCTCTCTGCATGACAGGGCAGGGTGGGGGTCAAGTCCCTGCCACATTTAAATGCTCAGTCTTGTTTGCTGAAGGAGAAAGCCACAACTGGTCTCTCAGTTGAAGAAATCAAACTGAGCTCCATGGGTAGCAACACCCTTACCCTAAAAACAGAGACCTGTGGAACTGGGAATGCAGAAGCAGTAACACTGCTTGAAGTCTTGCTGAAGTTACTGAACTGGGATTTTCATTCACAGGAGCTTTAGCTTGTGCTGTAGAACAGGGTGGAAATAACACTGAGTAACTTACAGAATACAGGAGTAGGGCTTGCTCCTAGCCTACCCCAAAGAACAGATACACACTGAAGATGTGATTTTTTTGGTTCCTCTTAAGGCCTTAGTGATCACCTAAATGCTTGTCTTGATGGTGGGAACCAAGAACATTCTATACTACAAAGTGTGTGAAGGTCTGAGCTCACATGTATGGAAAGACAATGAATTCTTAAGAAGAGGAAAGCAAGGCATTTGGGGTAAAAAGGGAATCTTGTTTTTTTTTTTACTTGCCTTCACTCCTCAGGAAAATAAACATCGTTTGGTTTGATGAACTGGCTGGTTCTATCTATATCTGGCTGGTGTGTTCCTCACCTCTTCCTACTCCCCTGCAAATAACTTATGTCCTGTTGTAAAAACAAGCTGAGGTACTAAACACAAAGGGGCAATTGAGTTGCTCAGTCTTGACAACCCCAAAGGCCCAGAATATTGAATCCCATTCCCCCCTTCTGAGACAATTAGGTTGTCATTTAAGATCAGGAGATCTGAGGATGTACATTTTTGGGGTACTAATATTTAGGTCAGTGTGAGCTGGATCCTGACAACCAGTGGTATCTACACTGCTGGTTTGGGTCAGGAGAACTGGATGTGTCAACTGGCACAACTGACATGTCCTGCATGTGTCCTGTGCAGTTGTGTGAAGGATGCCAGAGGGAATCACTTTGCTTTTTTATGTTTTGCCATCTTCATGATTTTGATAACTATGCATTTGAATAGTAGATGAAATCTCTACAGAATATTATTACACTGAAGACTTCTTGTTTTCTGCCTTCCAGTTTAATTGTGTCAGAACAATAGCTTGGAAACAACCTGTGAAAATACTTTTTCCTTTTTGTCCCTTTTCTCATAATTTTGCATTTCTGGATGTTCTGTACAGCAAAGGTGGCATGGTATTTATTTTATGAGGACTAAGAGATGAAGGCTGGCTTTTTCTTTCTGAAGAATTTTTCTGCCCATAGTTGAACCTTCTTAATCAGTGTTTGTGGCTTGTTTTGCTTTATGGTGTTTGAACTTTTCATTTGCCTCGATGGAGACAGCCTACATCCTTCCTAACCAAGATTTGCCTTGGCTTTAGTGTGAATTTTGGCCAAGTAAATAGGACAAGAATTAAATTTCTCTTTGTAGATTAAAGCAATAAAACTGCCTAATATCTCCAGGGTGGATACAAGCCAGGTAACTTTTTAAAAGTGACTGAGATCACTTTCAGAGTCACTTTGCAGAGAAGGGGGGCCTTCATCCCTAGGTCATTGCTATTTCATCCCATTCACTCCAGGAAGAAATGACAGTCATTTCACTCCTAACAATATATGAAATTTGTGAATCTGAGGTGGCAGGAAGGAAGAGGAATGCCAGAGTGGAAAGAAGTTCATTTTAAAAGCAAATCACCTTTGGCAAACTTCTTCAGCTTAATGGACAGGTCATACACCGTGCAGGCATAAATACTGGGCTTTATTCTTATGCTGTCAGATTTTCTTTTTTCTCTGCTCTTTCTTTGGGAGAGAGGTTGGGGCTCCAGGCCATATATAGACCTAGTTACTGTCTTGCTCTTGAGAGGACTTGGCTCACTGCACTGCTTCTTTTGAGGAAATTGCCTGACAATTACACCAGTTTTGGGGATCAGTGAAATTTTACAGCCTTTCCTAGTGCTGCATCTCCTCCCTGGTCTTGGTGGTTTTCAAGTGAAAGCTTTCTGCTGTGTATTTCTTGTAAAGTTCTGGTGTTCTTCATGTGCAGAGTATCATAGGAAAAAGCAAAAGTCGACTACATAAAATGCTACCAAATGTGGATGGGGAAGCAAAATAAGAATTTTGCTCTTCTATCACCTTTTTCAGCTCTGGTAGCTCTTGGTTACAAGGAGCAAGAGCTCTATCCAAGGTGAGAGCTGCCTGGGTTTTTCACTTCAGTTTATTGCAGGTTTTGAATTGTAGAGCTGAAGTTTGAGACAAGTGCTTATCCTGGTACAGAATTAAGTATGCCATAGCTCCAGGCTAAGACATTCCTGCTGTGAGTGGGAACAGCTGACCTCATGCTTTGACCTCCACAGGATCTAAGTGGATTTATTCATGTGTTTAAAGTCAGCATATGCTTCTGTACATTGCTAAGCCACAGCCTTGGTGACAAACAACTCCAAATTAATTATAAAACAAGGGTGATTGCTTTAAGTTAAGGGTGAATAATACCACTTCACTCAGGATATCCAAACTGCTACTATGCAAGGTGCTGGCATGGTGTGAAAATTACTGGGAAGGATGGATCTGGAGTCTTTCCAGTACTATAACTCTGTATTTTCCGATAGTGTATTCTGCTCTGATATTCCAGGGGGGGTAAAACATTTTTTTCTAGCATCAAGTTGTGATGGTCACTTCTTCTGTGGTGTTTGTTTTTTTTCTTTGTGTACACGAATTTAAGTTGGTGCAATTAAGAAATATACGATGTACAGATTTATTATATCATTAAAAAAAAACCTGAGAAGAGGACTTTTTTAAAGAAGTAGCTGCTGCTGTACATACAATAAAAGCCTATTGTCTCTGTGTAGTGTGCTGTCCTACATACCCAGCCAGCCAAGCATAACAGATGGTTTTCTACTCTCCTTCACTCATTCGACCTGTTGCTTAACACAGTCCATTTACCTGTTTGTTCAGGAGCAGAGTTCTCTACCTGCCCTGTGCTGACACTGTGGGTTGTTTCTGATAACCCTGGCCTATCAGGTGGCCCCTTGTTGCCTGAGAAATCACCTGAAACATGGATTGGATGGGAATTTAATGGCAAGAAGGAATTGTGGAACTCGTTGCAGTTACTGATTATTCTTTCTCTCAGTTATGTTGTAATACCCTGAATTGAGGGGCAAAGGGGCAGGAGTTCTAAGGCCTTGATCCTGTGGAGAAGATACCAGTACTAAAATAGAACAGCCTGGGAATAAGGTTCTCTTGCAATTATTTTATTTTAAATGTTATGTTATAAAACAGTGCTGCCACAAAGCCCTAACAGACCGGGAACAACAAAACTAAAACAACAGAACACAGAGCCAACCAAAAAAAAAAAGGCATTCACATGAAAATAGCCACAACAGTGTTTCTATTTCCCTTCCCAAAGTGAGTGCTGTCCCTTCTTTTACAAGGAAATACTATGTTTCCTTGCTTGGGGTTACTGCTCACATTTACATGCCTGTTTATTTCACTGCTTTGCTGAAAGTTCCTAATAGTCTCCCAACTTTTTCCTTTTCCTTCCTGCTCTAATCAGGGGAGAGGTTTTATACTTTGTGTGATGCCATTTCTGTACATTAGCAAAAGTGACAAGGCCTATCAGAGGGAGAGCAGGAATGGATGTAGCACTGTCTGGCACCACACCCTTCCCTTAAGTTCATCATTCTTAAACAATGAATGTTTTTATTATCTCTCTATCCAGGCCAGCCTGGTGTAAGGTGCAAGTTCACAGTCTGATGTTAACTTGGAAAAAAAAATAATAATTTTAGAGCTACAGGATCCAGACTCACATGCATTCTAAACATACAGATAACTGTTCTTAATTATTTTGTACTTATTCCGACAAAGTGAATGCACTGCAAGTAGGATAACCACCCTTGTGTACTGGATGCTGGAAAAAACTAGGCAGAGGTCCACGTGAGTTTGCACTGAGATGTACAGGGAAAATAAATTAAAGCAGACTACACAAAGATAAAGGCCAGTCAGCTTTGGTCTTTGAAAAAGCAAATGACTTGTACCTGCAGTTAGATCCTTGAAGAAACTCCCCTTACTGCTCCTGTGCTCATCAAAAACTTCTGGTGAGTCATTTTGAAGGAATAAATGGTTCCCCCTCCCAAAATTAACACTGCCTTGCCAAGAACAATGTTTTCAAAATTCAAATGCTGCATTATTTCAGTTTACTCAAGCACCAACAAGAAGACAGTCCCAAGATGGTCGATGTCCTGGGATGCATCAGGAAGATGCTGCCAGCAGGTCCAGGAAGGGGATCCTGCCCCTCTGCTCAGCCCTAACGAGGCACATCTGCAGTGCTGTGTCCAGTCTGGGCTGCTCAGGACAGGAGGGACATGGAGCTCTTGGAGCAGGTCCAGAGGAAGATGCAGAAATGCTGAAGGCATGGAGCATCTCTGGGAGCAGGAAAGGCTGAGGGAGCTGGGGCTGTTCAGCCTCCAGAGCAGACACTGAGAGGGGACCTCCCCCAGGTCTGTAGGGTCTGCAGGGAGGGGGCAGAGGATGGACCAGGCTCTGCTCGGGGGGGCCCAGCAATGGCACAAGAGGAACGGGCAGGAACTGATGCCCAGGAAGTTCCACCTGGACAGGAGGAAGAACTTCTTTGCTGTGCAGTGACCCAGCCCTGAACAGATTGTCCAGAGAGGGTGTGGAGTCTCCTCACTGGGGATATTCCAGAACTGTCTGGACACAATCCTGTGCCATGTGCTCTGGGATGACCCTGCTGGAGCAAGGAGGTTGGACCAGATGACCCCCTGTGGTCCCTTCCATCCTCACTCATCCTGTGATTCTGTGAATACTCTCTACACAACCCTTTTGAAACTGGGTACTTGTGCAGAAGGGTTCATGGGATGGGTAAGGTGAGAAGCAAGAAAGGTCCTGGCCTTTGCCAACTGTTAAAAGATGCAGCCAGACGTGAAAAGAGCACATCCCCTGGAGAGGACAGAGCTGGTGCCTGCTTTCTATCACCTTTAAATCTGAAGCAGTGCTCTGACTGTGAACCAGTCACACCACAGTGGCACGGATCCGTAAGGCTTTGGGGGGACTCTGATGCAGGCAACACTTCTTGCAAGAGCTAAAAACTGGGGCACCTTCCTTGAATACAAAAAGCCTGAGTAGTTCTTGCTGTGGCCACCTCCTCCGAGGGGATTCTTGGCTGCACAGAGACACTTCACATGGGGAGTGGTGAAGTACCCTGAACTGAAGGTTTAAGCCCCCTGGGGGAAGAAAAGCACTCTTTGTTTCCTGGGCATCAAGCCTCTGTGGTGGCCCATTATATAAAACTATAGGCATTGCTGGTTAGGTTTCTGAGTAATGTGTGTCTGCAGTGTCTGCTGTCAGCCACAGCAGGGCTGGGCCCTGATAGACCCTGCTAACACCAAACTGACGAGACTTAGGAATCATAGAATCAATTAGGTTGGAAAAGACCTCTGAGATCATTAAGTCCAACACCACCATGTCAAATAGACACTGAGTGCCATGCCCAGTTTTTCCTTAAACACCTCCAG
>NW_020884872.1:3951248-4013585 GCF_003945725.1 Corapipo altera | reverse complement strand
CCCCCCCTCCTCCTCCTCCTCGACATTAACTGATAGAATGGCCATAATTTTGTGGGAATGCAAGGCCTCTCTGTAGTTTGCCAGATGTTCTGCAATTACTTTGAGCGGTAGCATGAACAAGTTTGACTACATCATGAGCAAAACTGCATTTTTAAGTGTGTTCTTGCACACGTGCATCTGCAGCACCCACCCACTTGTGCTTTCAAATTATTTATTCACACTTACTAGAAGCCCATTCTCAAACCAGTGGAAAACTGAAGAAAGGGACACTGTAATTTTACCTTGTTGGTCATTAAGTTCAAACACAGATTTTGAGGCGTTGGATTTATTTTTTAGTTATTCTTGCCTATTTTTTTTTAATCCATTTGCAAGATTGAAATTACTCAGCTTACCACTGGAGCCTGATTTCTTCCTTCAGCAGTTTATTAGGGGAAGGTGTGTTTTTACATCAGTTCTTACATTTTTTGGCACGAGTGGTTCCATCACAGTAACTCACATGTCATGCTCTGCATGCAGGTACCTGTGATGCTGCAGCCCCTCAGTGTCTTCATTTGGGTTCCCTCGAGTTCCAAATATGTTTGGAGGCCCGTGTGGCAGCTGGAGTTTTTGCATGTAGCTAATGTGCTCTACTCTCAGGCACAAAGTCACCCATTTAATTGTACAAGCAGAAAAAAAATGTGGTTTTCTGCTCTTTTACTGCCATCAGAATTAGGCCTTGTACCTGGTCTTATTTCTTCCGTGTAGCTTTTCACCTGATTATTCACTGCTAATGATCGCTCTCTGTTTCATATAAGAGATACCTGGAATTCCAAGAAGCTTTGATTATCTCTGCAAGACAAGAGCAGAATGATGGGCAGTGGGATGAGTGACTTAATGGAGTATTTTTCTGGTACAAATGCTTGAAAAGGAAAAAAAAAAAATCGGACATGGCCCAGAACAACAGCAGAAAGAGGGTAAAAAAATTCTGAAGTCTGTCTTCAGTGCCATCATGTGAGCCCATGTGGAACATCGTGACTCTGCTTACCAGCTGGAGCGGGTGGCACGGTGTCATTTATCTCAAAAACTCTTGGGGAAATACATGTGAGATTTGGGAGGAGTTTTGAAGCCCATGGGTGAGGAGTGTGAGTCTGTAAATCCGAATTTTGAAGCAGATAGGGGTGTTTGTTTCAGAGCCCAGCGGGTCATCGTGCCAGGCGCAGGAACGATGGGTGACGGATCAGAAATCCAGCGACGTGCAAAACAAAAATCTTTGCTGCAGATTTGAAAACTGCGCTAATGCAGGTGATAGCTGAGGTGTGGTGTCCTTGCCCACTGCATGAGGGACCTCTGAGGGACCTTCATGCTTTCTCCCCATCACCTTGAACAAAATTGATGCTACTGTGATTTCTCCGCCCCTTTGTTGCTATTCTCATCTGATGGGCCCTGGAACAAGACTGATGTTGCTGCTGCTGTAACAACACATGTCCTCAATCTGCTGTTTGTCAAGGATGCAACACAGGAACATCCTGGAAGGGGAATGCCTTTGCTGAACAGGTCACACAGCAGCATTGCTGGTGTGGCTGCACTGCATCCCCCCCCCGAACCATTGACCGAGGACGTTATTTGTTAATTCAGCCATATTTAGGATGAAAGTCTTGTCAGGACATCAACTATCTAAAAATAGTACACCTTTGTACACTTCTTGAAATAGTGCAAAGCATCCACATAAAGTCTTGGTTAAAAAGCAAACCCATTTTTTACATCAGCTTACAATGCGCTTTCTGTGGCTGGTTTTGCACCGTTGTACTTTGGATTTCCCTAAATACCTGTTGCATTGTTTGCTGTGCTTTCAGGGTAAGAGCTTTTGGGGAAATTTCCTGAATTTGCTGTTGTGCTCGGCACTGGGCTTTTGTATAAATGTTTGTTATGTTACATGACCTTAGTCCCCAAAAGCTGTAGCCAAAAAAGGCCCAGCTTTGTGCCACAGATAGGCAGTGTTGCCCCTTTCCCAGGGCAGCGGGTGTTAGGAGGGATCCTGCAGTTGGCAGGTGGAGTTGAGCAGGGCAGAGCTTGGGACAGACCATGTGGGAAAGTCAGGCTGCCCATACTCCATGACCAAAATTCCCCTTAGGCTGTTGCCCAGATAGCTGAGTAACAGGATCCCTCCTGCCATGACCAAGAACCACAGTGACCAGGTGTCCCTTTGTATTCCCATCAGTTCTGATGGCTTTCCACCCAGTGCATCTCTGTGTGGGGATGGAGCCCTTTGCTAACTGGGAATTGTTTGTGGATTGGCGAAGGAACCTGTTTGCTGCTTCTGTTGGAGGCTGGAGGTGGAGCAGGGTGTGGGTACAGCTGGAATCAGACATTGCTCCCAGTCTTTAGCAGCACACTTGGCACAAGTGTGGAATCCTTCCTGAAGCAGTGAAAAGGATTATGTGGGACTTGTGCTGAGAGGTACCTGTGCAGAAGGAGCTGCTGCTCTGGGCTCCAACCTGAGGCCTATTTCCACAGCCCAGCCAAGCAGAGCACATGGAGCATCAGTCTTCAAGAGTAAACTCCTAATGGAGAGTCCTGCTCCTGCCCTGATTCTGAATAATGACTGTTCTTGTGCATATCTTTGGCTTGGCTTTTGTTGCAGTAATAGCAAATGCTTTATCTATTTTCAAATAGGGCTCTGCTAGTTTGGTGTGTCATGTTTCCTCTCTTCTTGTCCTCCTCCCTCTCACAGGTTTTCTCTTTCTCCTTCCTATTTTCTTCTTGACCAATATGCTTTCTGTTTCTGGAGCCTCATCTCTCTTAGACTTGGGTCACGATTTTCATGTTGCTTTGCCTCTTACTGGGTTATTGGGAAAATTGCTTATTTGAAGAGGGGAGCCTTTTCATGGTTAGAAAAGGGAGAGCTATCTGCTGTTGAGATCTTAGCCATAAATAATCAGACTTTTTGCCATAATTTAATCATTGAGGAGCAATAGATAGTGTTCATGCAAGTCTTTAATACAGGCCAACAAAAATTAAATGAATGTAGATTATCCTTATTTAACCATGAAAGCAAATTGGTGAGTTACCATTTCATGGAAGGCCAGTGTCAGAGATGGGATTTGTTTTCCCAGATTTTCTGGTGCTCATTACCTCAATTTACCTTAGCCTTTAGAACAAATCTGCGACTTTACCTGCAATTTTTAGGTTCTTAGGATTATTGTGTTTATTAAATAAGTAATCTGCCTTTCAGAGATAATCTTTTTAAGCTACTATTCAGGAAAATGTTGCATGGGACCTTGTTTCTGCAGTCACTGGGGGGTTTAACAACTTTAATTTCTTTAACTTTCCTCTGATACTCCTCCAGGGAGTGTTTGGGTGTGCTCTGGGCCAGTCAGCATCGTTACTTCACGAAGGGATGTTTACATAATATGGAAAGTAAAAGTCATTCAGAACTAACTTCATCTTTTGTATTTTGGCAGGTTTAAAAAATGGCTGAAGATGGCAGTGATGAGATTATGTTTATTTGTAAGTATCAGGAAAAAGATCTGACTCTCATGTTGTGTGGCTTGTCTACTCAGAATGTTTGAAATTAAAGACTAAAACAAACTAAGATTTTATTTAGAAAAATATTTTATTAAAAGAAGCTCAAACAGCTTATGGAGGAATAGAGAGGAGGGTGTGTAATTGAAGCATACACATTCTGATTCTGCTGGCAAACACACAAGGAAACCTCTGAATGTGAGTGAGCAGAACAGCTTTTTCATGGCTGGACTAAGTGAGATTGAAGGCCTAACACCAGTGTAAGCCTTTGTTTATCCAGCCAGCTTTAGCAACCCCGAGGTGTCTGTGAGGAACTGTGACCTCTGGCCTGACCTGAAGATCTGCACCTCCACAGGAGGGGGAGGCAGGCTCATTATTCTTTCAGAACAAGCCCAGTTTGAGATGCACCAACTGCTCTGACAAGTCTCACTCGTGGCATTCACTGCCTGTGCTTCGTGTTTCTGCCCTCTGTGTAACCCCGTGTGCCTGGGATCTGGACTCGTGGGATCGTGGTGAGTGAGGGAAGGCTGCAGCAGTGGTGTACCAGGGAGTGTGGTGGGCAGTGCCCCATCCTTGGTGGAGCTTGGCCAGTAGCTCGTTTCCCGGTGGCACATTAGCCCTGCAGCCTTGCCTTTGTCACCAGCCTGGACATGAAGGATCAGGTATCACCGTGGAATAAAAAATTATTGAGATGCAGAGTCCACTCGCCTACTTGTGTGAGCAGAGGGGGCCCTGATATTGTGGATCAAATCAGGGCAGACCAGAATGTGTCCTTGGTTTTTGGATCCACAGTATTTTACCCCGATGACTCCACAGGTGCACTTTAACCTTATGGCAACTATATCAGGAAGTTCCACTTTTCCCTTCCACCGCAGATTCCTTCAAAAATAGTGTTGACTGCTGGCATTTTTATTGAGTTGCAGATACCAGTGGTGAAGTTACCTTGTCTTCCCCTTCCTAAAAAGATTCTGGTGGATAGCAACAAGAATGGAGATGTGATGCCATTCCTTAATTGCACAGATAGAAAGTCACACACACGATTTTCCTCTTTCCAGTGAAGTCTGTGGTCTTTGAATGTCTCGAGTTTTCTTGTGCTCTCCGTAATTAGTTTTTCCCATGGGATGTGGGGACTGCTTATGTTCTGAAAAAGTGAGTTGTTACAAATGATACTGTGCACTCTCAGAATTAACAACCTTGAGTACATATTTCACAGACAAGAGAGTTTTGGAATATTTTTTTTATAGAAGTCTGTGAAGACAGTCCCCCCGGAGGTATTTTATGCTTATTCCCATGCTAATTTTTGTGTTTCTCCTGTGGCTGTAATCTCTTGGTTTCTGTAAGGTATCCCCTGGATATTGAGACATGCCACACAATGTCAGTGTCATATTCCCCTGGATCTGGTCATTCCTCTGCAGAGGAGAGGAATGTGTGTGGTTTATTCCTGCATGTAATTGTGGACAGTGCAGTCTGAACCCATACAGTGGCTTATCTTTGCAGAAGTGAGGACTGCCTTGATGCAATCAGGAGAAAAGAAAAACACAAAGTTTCCTTTGACAGCAAAGCCTGTGTGAGAAGCTGCTGCTCTGGCTATTTCTTCCTGTCCTCGTTGGTTATGACAGCCCTTTGTGGGTGATAATCCATTTTTTTTCAGCAGTCTGGTTTACACATTCCAGTGTGGCTCCTCTCTGCTTTGGGAAATCTGTATTTAGCCCAGGTTATTTCAGGAATATTAAGCACAGTGTGAGCTACAGGCTCACCTAAAGGAGTGGGGATGGTGGGACAGTAAACAGGACAGCTGTAGGCTGAGTTTAGGTGCTGGTGCTGCATGGATGGAACTTCCCCACGGATTCTTTGCTCTGACACAACTGTCTGGTGCTGTACAGCAAGCCAGACTGGGAAATTAATTCAGCTGAAAAATAAACTGATGGGAAGAGCTGGTTGTCTCGTTCCTTGGTTCACCAGAAGGCAGCACAAACAGGAGGCAGCAGCCAGGCTTGGGGGTTGCATCAGTCAGTACTGCTGTTTGTCAAATATATGTGAATTTTCATTGCTAAGCTGTTTTTGTTGCCAGAAGAAGAAACAACGTGGAGCTGTGTATTGCAGTTTGGGATCCCCTGTTTTAGAAAAAGTCCTTTTATTCACTGGGACAAATACCTGGGGGAGAGAAGTTTCCAGTTAGGAGTTCAGAGTAGCTTTACCAGAGGGGACATACCTTGGAATGACATGGCTTTTGTCATGTCTCTTCCCAGACAAGGTGTAGTGATCCTCCTCTTTGCATCTTTACTGTGATTACCTGACTTGCCCTTGTAAGTGTGGAGCTCAGATGGAAATGGCACTACAGGAATATAACCCCTGTGTGATGATCTCCTCTGAAGCTGTGTCAGCAGCTGACCAGCCAGGGCAGTTTGGCAGCTATTTTTTCACAGCAAAGCAATGTATATGCATTTGGAATCCTGTTAAGTTTGCTTATTTTAGAAAGCCTCAAATTATCGTGGTCTGAAAATGGTTTCTTAGGAACCACTCAGTTCTGGGTAATTTACAGCCACTTAAACTAAAAGTTAATTTAGGTAAGCTGACAGTGAACTAAGTGTATTGTGCAGCCAGATGACTTGTTTGGAAAGGCACCAGAAGGTATCTTAGAGGTCTGTCTCTCTGCTCTGTGGGTGAGAAGTGTGTGTGGGCCAGGCATGGCTCTGGGCAGAGCTGGGCTCCCAAAACATGCTTGTGCTGCGGTCTGTGCCAGTTCTGGTGCTGATTTATGCCTCCTGTCACTGAAAACACCACATTAGCCAAGCTGTTTCTAAAAAACCAGGTTCTGGGGAAGGTAGTAATGTGGTTTTCTTTATCTGCTACATGTTATAGCACTTTATCTGAAGAATAATGCCATCTTTAAGCAGAATATTTACTGTGGATGTAAGGCAATTATTTTCCCTCTGAGAGAGAATTTAAACAATTGTCTTCTGATAGCACTGATCACAGTGTGTGTTATCTCACCTATGCAGGTGCCAGCTATCAACTCCATGTTCAATTATTCATGTTCTTTTAAGCAATACAAATAAACATCTGCCTCTCTATGTATGTATTTTGCCTGGTGCCAGGTTTGGCTTGGAAGAAGGAGGTGGTTGTCTCACAGAAGTGTTTTATCAACCTTTTCTCTCTGCTTCCTTGCAGGGTGCGAGGACTGTGGCCAGTACCACGATTCAGAGTGTCCTGAGCTGGGCCCAGTGGTGACAGTCAAAGACTCCTTTGTCTTGAGCAGGGCAAGGTAAGGAATGTTTGAATTAGTCCTGCCTAACACAACACCCCTGTTAGTCCTTTAAAACGTATCTACTGGCTAATGGGTGTCGCTGACAGCTGGAAAGCAAAGTCCCAGTGGGCTGCAGAAATTTATGGAAAGCACATGGCCTTGATTAAATAGAAAAATTGATGCACGCACTTGAGTGCTGTACTGAACTGAAGCCAAAAAAATAACTTGCTGCTCATCAGGATTTGGTTTCTCCGCAGAGGTTTCTGGCAAAAAGTCAGGTAGTGCCAGATGGGGTGATGACTCCTGTCTTGGTTGAGTACCTGCCACATTTTCCCCTCCTCAGATGCACTGTATTAGTTTCAGAGAAGTGTGTGAGGATTTCTCATTTGTGCTGTATCCTCCTGCTTGGTATGAACTGCATTATTCCTCTACTTAGAAGCAAAACAAGTTGTTCTCATTATTGTGGGTCTTTAGGAATGATTAGGGGTAATAGTTCTGTCAGAAAATCTGTGACAGCACAGCAGAAACGCTCATGTTTGCCAAAAGAAACAAACAGACTAAATCTAGTTGGGAGCAAACAACACTGAGTAGTGATTTTTACAGAGAAAGACAATCGGGCGTTGTCAGCAAAATTCATATTAAGATGTAAAATGTAAGGCTCAAGAAAGGAACCAGCTATTGAGAAGATGTAGTACAAATCCAAAAAGGGAAGAGAGTTCAAATGGAGTTCAAATGGATTATATAATGTGCTCAAGGCTTCTATATTTCTCCTTGGGGGAGTCACAGGCAGAAAACATGGGCATGTGGGCAGCAAGTCTGGCACCTGCTGGCTCTGTAGGCCGTAGTGTGTATTCCCAGGATATTTTTGTAACAAATACTGGATGTGCCACGTGGGGCAGGATGCTCCTGGTGTCCCGCCCTGTACACTGGCAGCACTTGTGCAGGAGCTGTCACTGGTTTTCTGGAAAAGGAACTACCCTGGCAGCTCCTGCCAGGCAGCACCTTCCTGTGCCTGGAAAAGCCTGCCATGGATGACCTGCTGCAGCAGATGGTAATGGTTAACAGCCCTGACACTAGAGGTGCTTTGTCTTTGGAGGTAGTTTCAAAATAGGAACAACAGAAACTGGGGATGGAGGCGCTTTTCTTACACACAGAATCTGGGCAGTGCAGTAAGTTCCAGCCTGCACTACACAGATTGAATGACTGTTATTTCTTACCTTTTATCTATTTTCTTCTTGCAATTCAATGCTCTTACTTATTTGTATGGTGGAAAATTACCACAGTGTCCAAAACTTCCAACTGTGACTGTTTGCAAATGTGGTGCTTGCACTGGTTTTCAGGGGGGTTTTTTTTGACATTCAAATGCCAAGTTTTCCCTAGTGGAAGTTTGGGCTACTGGACAGTAGATTTGAAAGCAGAATTTAAAACTAACTGTATAACAGAAAAATGTGTTTATTTTCCTGAACAGTTTACAGCTGAAATCAGGTAAGATAAGAAAAGGAAAGAAGAAATGTAAGAGCAACCTTTATTTTACATCTGGGAACAGTAGCTGAGAGAGTGAGTTGTCTGAGGTTGAGGGCAAGTTTAACCACAAAGTGGATATGACTCTCTTAAAAAACAGTCTAGTTGTTTAACCACAATTGTTGTTTCCTCTGTCCTAATGAAGAGATAAAATGAATAAACCATAAAGATTATAAAAGAAGTGTTGAGAAACATCTCCTGAGCTTCACTGTCTCTAACATTGCTTATTCTATGTTTAAAACTGAAAACGTTTTTTTTCAATTAATTTGCTTATCACTATTATCTTCTTGTATTTCTCTTCATCTAGACACTAAAGCAGTTCTGCCAGTGTCAACCTTTGTAGTCAGTAGTCTGTCTGATTATTTTTAGCTTTTCATCTGTTAGCACAGACCTGAAAAAACAGAGTTGCACTTGGGGTCTGTAAAACCAATACAGTGATTTTTTTGGGAAGATGTTTTCTGTGTGTTCTGTGTAGTAACAATCTTTATTGCACAGAAGCACTTGTGATCAATGTATCAGTATTTGTAATAGGGGATCTACAAGGCAGATGGGAAGCTTTTGATCTGCATAAGTCTATAAGGTGTTAATTTGGGGAGGGATATAGTTTATTTTTTAAAGTAAGCATGATCATAACCAGAGATATGTAGGATAATTCATTTGGGAAGAGGCCTCAGGATATTCCAGTCAGAACTAACATCCATGCTGAACCACTCATTTTTATGCATATTGTCCCTTCTGCTTTTGCCATGAGCCCATTTTTAATGTCTTTCCTGTACTGGGAGCCCAAAAAAGGAGGCAGTAAATCATTAGGATCTCATGAGTGCAGAGCAGAGGGGAACAATCAGTTGCCCCAGTTGTTGTGGCCTCCAGGTAAAGAACCATTGATCATGACCCTCTAAGCCTGACAACCCAATGAGTTATGTCCTCTAGTAGTTGTGTACCCATCCAAGACCATAACATTCCAACTTGGATACAGAGAGAATTGTTGAAAGCCTAAAAAAAAGTAATTTCCCTTAAGTTGAAGGGAAATGGCATCTACTGCTCTTCTCTTGTCCACAAAGCCAGTCATTCTGTCCTGAAAAACAAACAGTTTGTCAGGCATGAGTTGCCCTTATTCATTCTGTTGGGACTCTTTCCAGCCACCTTCTCCTCATGTGCCCATAAATGCCTCCCAAAAGGTCTTGTTCCATGGCTTTCCCAGGGGCTGAAGTGAGGCAAATCAGCCTGTAGTTCCCTTTGGAATATAATCCTTTTTTTGAAGATGAGTGCAACATTTGTCTTTCTTCAGTCACCATCACAGAATGGTTTGGGCTGGAAGGGTCTTCAAAGATCATCCAGTTCCCTTGCCATGGTCAGGGATGCCATTCAGTAGACTGGGTGGCTCAAAGCCCCATCCAACCTGTCCTTGAACACCTCCAGGGATGAGGAATCCATAGGTTCTCTGGGCAACCTGTTCCAGTGCCTCACTGCTCTCGAAGTAAAGAATTTCTTCCCAATATCTAATCTAAATCTCTCCTCATTTAGTTTAAAATCATTCCCCCTTGTCACCATCCACCTGTGCAAAAAAGTCACTCTCTGTTTTTTATAAGCCCACTGAAAGGCCACAATGAGGTCTCCCTGGAACCTTCTCTTCTCCAGGCTGAACAACCCCAGCTCTCTCAGCCTTTCCTCACAGCAGAGCTGCTCCAGCCCTCTGATCATCCTCGTGGCCTCCTCTGAACCCACTCCAGCAGGTCCACCTCTTTCCTGATGGATGCAGCACTGCAGGCTGGGGTCTCGTGAGGGCAGAGGAGAGGGGGAGTCATCAGACACCTCCCCTGATGCCCATGGTCTTTCCAAGACAATTGAGAGTAGTCTCAGTATGGTATTGGACTACTCTGTTGGGATTCTCAGGTGCAGCCAGTCCAGGTAGGTTCCTGGACTTACACAGACTGAGCTCTCTCAGGTAATCACTGATTTGTCCCTCCTCCACTGCTGGTAGTTATTTTCCTCTATTTATAAACCCTCACAGAACTTAGGGTGTGTTGATCAGGAGACTTTGCTGTTACCAGAGACTGGAGAAATACATGTTGACTTCTTTCTTTCATGGGTTCCTGCAGTGTTGTCCCATGGGTAATTATTTTTTTCTTAAGTCTCTCTTCAATTTTTAGGTCTTCTCTGCCTTCTAATTTGGAGATAAGACAACTGGAAGATGGGACTGAAGGAGTGTTTGCTCTGACCCAGCTGGTGAAGCGCACCCAGTTTGGCCCATTTGAGTGCAAGAGAGTTCTCAAGGTGGAAAAAGAATCAGTTTTTCCCCTGAAGGTGAGGCACAGCACGTGAGAAGCAAGAACAAACCGTCAGTTTTACCTGTGATGGATTTATGCCATCTAAAACTATGGAAAAAAGTGTATGTAGGGGGATTATTTGGAACATCTTTTAGGTGTGCTCTGTAATGGATGAGTTAAAGAAACAATCTCTGGGCAAGGTACAGAAGAAATAAACTAGTGGATCATTCTGTGTTTGAAGTGTTATAAGAGGTACAGTCAGCAAAACTGGTTGTCTTTCACCTTCTGCATGTGATGATACAAGAGGGACAACAACTATGGCAGTTAATGAGACTCTTCAACTGGATTGTTTAGCTTTATGGAACATGCAGAAGAAGTTGAGTTTTTTCTTCTGCCTTGCATTTGTTTTATTCCTCTCTTGACAAGTTTTGGCAGGAAAAATGCAACTCTGGAAATGGAATTCGGTCTTAGTTTTCACTAATACCTAAGTCAGAAGTCAGCCATTTTTTGAGAAACTGGTGGCTGTAGCAAGAATTCTTAGGATAGGAAGTCAGTTTGTTCCCATCCTGGTTCTGGTAGTCTGTCTCAGACTTACCCATCTGAAGGTGTGACTGATAAATGAAACACGCCTCGTGCCAGTGTTGAGGCTTACCTTGTCTCTGGTGTGCACTGAAAAGAAGCCATTGCAAAAGCAGGAAATAAAAATCTTCTTTGACTTTGTGTTATTTATCGGGGGTTTTTATTACATGCACGTGTTTTTCTTGGTAGGTGTTCCAGAAGGATGGGCCCCTGGTGTATTTTGACACCACAAACGAGGACGATTGCAACTGGATGATGATGGTGCGACCGGCCACCGAGTATGAGCATCAAAACTTAACTGCCTTCCAGCATGACAATGACATTTACTTCACCACCTGCCAGGATATCCCGCCAGGGACTGAGCTGCGAGTGTGGTATGCAGCTTTTTACGCCAAAAAAATGGAAAAGCCAGTGCTGAAGCAGGTCCCTAGTGTTGCCAATGGTATGTGTGGGGGCCTTTCTTCCTTCCTAAGGGCCCAGTGCTGACAGGGACTGACAGTCCCTTGCTGTTGTAGTTGACAGGGCTGTTTATCCAGTAGGCTCTGCCCCCTGCGTCAGGCTAACCTGCATACAGGGGTGCCCTGCAAGAAGAAAGCACAGATTCTTCACCATGGTGCAGCCAAGTTTTTGAAAACAGACGGCCTAGTTGGTGACTGAGCCTCTTCAGAGTGAACAAACTGGATAAATAGTTCTTAACTAATGAATTGGTGGTTGCATTTCTGTTTTTCTGGGTAGAAGGGCAAAGGAACTCGAGTATCAGTGAAGTCTAAACATATGTGCAGATTTTCTAAGGAAGCCATTCCCCTTCAGTTGCAGTGAAAGTGTTTTGGTTTTGCACAAAACTGTTACACAGTTCTGAAAAAACTACATTTGTCTTAAGACATGGGACCCACTAGAATAAGATCCACATGACTGTTTGTGCATTGGAAAGAAAGGCAGCGGATTTTTTAGAATCTGAATTAGAATTGCCAGAACTCTGTTGTTCCTCTGCCCCTTTGCTTGCAAGGGTGTTTTCCTCTTGCTCTGGAGTTGGGAGTGTTCCCTGAATGGTATTACTGCTATGCTAAGTATAATTTGGGGTGACAAGTGCTTGGGGAGAGGCCATTGCCATCAGCTTTATGGCTGAATCTTGATCATAAGCAGAATCTCAAGTGCTACAGCTGAATTATTGCAGTTGACAGGTTTCTGAATTACGAGGTGTTTTTGGTTGGTATTGAGAGGTTTCATCTTTTTCCTCTTTAGTTTAACCTGTTCATGTATTATTGCACATGGATATGGGCATTTAAAAATATTGCTTAAGTATGTCCTGCTCTTTCTGTTCAGCACTTTCACTGTACACTCCAAAATATTAAAGGCACATTGCATGAGATTCAGGTATAAGAATGTCCTGGTTAAAATTTTACACGAGAATGTTATTTGCAGGCCTGTTACAGAGCAAAACTTTTTGACTATGGTTACTGCTCTCAGCCCAGAGCAGGAGAATCAAAAGGTCTGGAAAGTAAAGAAGATGAACTGTTTTTCCTCTTCACAGATGTGTGCTTGGCAATGATGGAATCTGATAAAGAGGGGAATAAGGGCTCTTCAAAATCTTCTGCTGTCTTACCCCATAAAAAACCGAAGAAATCCAGCATATCAGCAGCTGATCCAGCAGGTAGGCAAAATTACAGTGTTTTTAAGGAGGTAGAGAGCAGATCTACAGAGCTCTGAGGTCTAACAGTTCTATGTATATAATTATATATATATGGTTATATATCTTACAGCAAATATTAATTCAGAGAGGATTTGAAAGTCTGGATTTTAATTTTCATGGGCACAGTGCTTAAAATACATATGCAGGTCAAAAAGAAACAGAGAGGCCAAACCTTTAGGCAGGTGATTTTCATGAAAAACACAACTGCTCCTGACTTTGGAGGTGGTTGGTGTTGGAGTGGGGGCAATCCTAAACAAAATCTTCAGACTCCCTGTGCAAAGTGTAACAGTTCAAATGATCAGGTTCCAGAAGAAAACATGAGACTGTTGGGTAGGTGTAAGAACAGTTTGGAAATTACAAAAATACTGGCCATCCCCAAATGACAATAATACCATAAGCCTATTCATGTTGAGACTGTTCTGGATTACAGGAACTCAAATTTAAATAAATTTTTAAACAATACAGATACTCTTGGCAAAGAACATATGGCTGAGGAAATAGGACAGTCAGAGTACATAGTGTGGAGATCAGAATCAAAGAAAACCATTCTGGGCCTGTTCTTTAAAAGGTCACTTTCCTAAATTTTGCTTATTAATACTAAAAGTAGCCAAGAGGAGAGTTGTTGCAGATGTGTACAAATTAATTCTTTAGAAGATCCATTTGTTCCTGTTGGTAACTCTCACAGCTAAAAATGGGAAGTTGACTGGGGAGTTGTCTTTGAGCTTGGCATTATTGACTTTTCTGGGGGTAAATTATGAAGAATTTCAACAGCCCCTCCCACATCCTTCATCCTGCTGTCTGAAAGTCCAACTTCAATAGAAACAAAATGCTACCTGTTGTATTTTGGGAACCCTAAAATGTTCCCACTGATGTCGTGTTTTGGTGCTTCCAAACCAAAATATTCTCCTTTTGATTCTGACTGTTTACCTCAAGTCATGCAAAGCAGTTGCCCACTGACAGATCTGTGGTTCCAAGTAAACCACGTTGCCCTGAAGCCTCCCTAGAAGCCTGAGGAAGTGGGAACTTAAACAGGACCTGACTCTTCCTGACAAACCAGAGCACAACTAGGGTTTCTGGGCTTACTGCTGGAGGCAGCTGAAGAGCAAAGGAAGTGCAGAGTCAGGGAAAATTAAGTTATGCAGAATCTTGGTGTTTAGGTTTGCTGGTTTTGTCCTCCTGGACAGAGCTCTCAAGAAGTTCTTTATGTACCCTGTGAAGAAGGAATTTCTGTTGCTGTACTATCTAGTAATTTCTTATTTATTTGTTTATTACAGCGTGGATGAGATCACACCCCTGTAGTGCAGAATGTTGAGCATAACTTGTAGCAGGGAACAGCCTCTACCTCAGAAAATCTGTTATTTTGGTTTAAGAGCCAACACTGAAAAGGAGGAAGAACTTTATTTTTCCCCTCACAGATGAGGTCCTCAGGCAGAGGGAGATGAACTGACCTGCTGATGATCATCCAGGAAATCTGTGGCAGAAACTGAAGCACAGTTTGAATTCCCTGTGCTGCCATTCACTTACCCAAACTTCAGTGTCATCCTCCTCCTCTGAGGGAGTATTGTACACTGTGGAATATTCAGCTTTGTGTGAGCAAAAAAAATCTCTGAATTTGTCCAGATTTATTGGATCCTCTTGACAAATTCAGACACATTATTCAAGGACTAAAATACAATGGTCTGTGAACAGAGTAACCATTTTCCTCTTTTTTTTCCATTTTCCCCCTAATTTCTTCTTTATTTTCGCTATTTGTCCTGAACTTGAAAAAACATTAAATCAAAACATTAATATGGTGGTTTCATAGCACATTTGATTAATGGAACTGCTCAAACCCAGGTTTTCATTGTCTTCACCCTTACTTCCATTAATCCAAATGTTCTTACTCTGCAATACTCTTCACAGAGAACAAGGAGGCTTCTCCTGCTTCTTTCCTCAGCTGACTCAGAAGAGCACTGGTAACTCCAGTTTTAAAGGTGCTAAAAATTGCATTATATCATGACTTTTATAAACACAGTTCTTAGAAAGTGAAAAAGGAGCCCTCAGGACTTTACAAGAGCACTGATACTCTCTCCTGGCATCATTTAGTATCTTCTGGTGTTTCAAATGTTCATGTTTGGAAAATCCTGAAGTGATCCCAGCTGCCCCCACGGGCCTTTTGTACCGCTTAAATTGTAACCTGTGATACTCAGGGAGGTATTGCAAGATAAATAAAGCCACAGGGATTTACCACCTTTCCCTTTCCAAGGCTTTTCAGTATTTCTTCTTACTGTGATTTAGTGAACACTCCGGAAGGCAGTGGAACAGCAGAAGCAAAGCCCAGCCAGTGGATGTGTAAAGTGTGTTCATCTGCTTTCCAGGAGCCTCAGCTGCTGACAGGTAAGAAGTGCTAGAAATTCATGAGAGAATACTGAGAACCATCAGCAGAATTCTGCTCTTCCACAGCCATGATAATCCACGATGCAGTAAGATAAAGGTTTTAGGTTTTGTGTTCCTTTAAGAAAAAGGGTAGCAGAGAAGGTGATATTTTGTGTGATATTTTGGATGTGAGTGGTCAGTCTCTGGGCAAACAACTTTATTGTTGAATCTAGAAGAAATAAAACTGTTGTTTAGAGGATGACATGTGACTGTCAGGAAAATCAAGGATGGGGAGCTGCATGAGCAGTGTGGAAGGTCAGTGATGCCAGCTTATACTTCGTAATATTTTCTGTCTGGTATTTATGGCACATATTTAGTAAAGGTAATGAAATACTTATTTTTTTTCTGCATTTTGTTTGCAGCTATATTATGCAGTTTTTTAAAAAAAATAATTAGAAGCTCTGACCATTCAAGGAATTGTTTTTGAAAAGGGAGCTTAGGCCCCTAAATAACTTGTGCATTTGGAAAAATGTACCTGTTATTAGTATGCACAACCTTACTAGATATCACAACAGTGATATCCAACAAATCTCCTAAAAAATCTCCTAAAAAATTCAGTCCCTGTAATTGTGTCAATGTTTAATAAATGATATGCTTTTATTTAGAAAGATATTGGGACTGCTTTTGAAAGAATTTGAAGTGAGTCTCTGCAAAGAGAGATGGACCTGATAGATGGGTTTCAGCTGGATCCATTGGACTATTTCATGACAGTTTCTTTCCTCCTTACTTTCTTGTTCTTTCCCATCCACCTAGAGCACTTGCTGAGTCACCTGGAACAAGCCAAAGGTGCCCCCCAGCCCAGCCCAAATGATGCTGTGGCAGAGAAGGCAGCAGAGGCTCCCCCCACGGACCAGCCAGAGCCCAGTGATGCAGCCAGTGCCAGCACAGAGTCCAGGAGAAAGGCCAGGAGGGGGAGAAAGGCCAAAACACCAAAAGCAGAAGCACCTCCTGTCGTTGATGAAGAGAAAGATCCTGCAGGTAAAAGAGAACTTAAGAAAATGAGAAAATGTTAAGGAATATATCCGCTCATACATCTGTGTTGATGCCATCTCAGGAAGGCCTAGAAAGTAGCACAGAGGTGGAGGTTTTTAGTGAGACCAGCAAAGCAGACAATTAACAGGCTTTGTTAATTATCTCCAAGGGCCTTGTCTGTGCTGGATGTTGCAGGACCTACATTTAGATTGCCTGCATTCTCCTGTGATATTTTTAGTAATAGAGAGGCCCAGAGAAACACGGGGTAGTGGTTATGAGACCTGCCTTGCTTTCTGCAGGAAGGAACAGGAGAGAAAGTATCTTCCCTCTCAAGAGGAGACATCTTCCTCTTGACCTTAAGGTTTATTCTTGAAAGGGGCCTTTTCCAGGGCATTATCTTCCTTGGAGGGAAGTTCTAGTAGGAAATTTTACAATGCATGGCCAACTGATGCTTTAGTGACAGGTTGGAAAGGTAAGAAATTAGGCCTCCCTATGAGATTTTGGCTACATCTTACTTGTCATTCAGCAGCCACTTGCTCTGACCTGGAAGTGATTTGTTAGCAATCCATTATTTGTCATTGACAAATAACATCTGGCAACCTCATGAGGCTCAAGAAGTGCAAAGTGGTGGTCTCAGAAGAGGCTGGGGGATGAAGGGATTGAGGGCAGCCCATCTGAGAAGGACTTGCTGGATGCTGGTGAGTGAGAGGCTGGACATGAGCCAGCAGAGTGTGCTGACAGCTCAGAAAACAGCCATGTCCTGGGCTGCCCTCGAGGGAGGTGGATCTGACCCTCTTCTCTGCCCTCACGAGACCCTACCTGGAGTGCTGCATCCAGCTCTGGGCTCCTCAGCACAGGAAGGACATGGAGCTATTGGATTGCATCCAGAGGAGGCCTGCAAAGACCCCCCCTGTAAAGACAGGCTGAGAGACCTGGGGTTGTTCATCCTGGAGAAGTAGAAGGCTCCAGGGAGACCTGAGAGCCCCTTCCATAGCCTAAAGGAGTCCTGTAAGAGAGTAGGGAACAACAGACCTTTTAGCAGGGCCTGTGTGATAAGACAAGGGCAGAATGGCTTTAAACCAAAAGAAGGACAGTTTAGATTAAATATAAGGAAGAAGTTTTTTGCAATGAGGGTAGTGAAACACTGGAATAAGTTGCTCAGAGAGGTGGTAGATGCCCATCCCTGGAAACATTCAAGGGCAGTTTGGACAGGGCTCTGAGCAACCTGGTCTAGTGAGAGACCTTCCTGCCCATGGCAAGAGGGGGTGGACTAGATGACCTTTAAGGCTCCCTTTCATCCCACCCTGTTTTATGATTCTGTGAACGTGTTTGTGGATGATTAATTTGTCTGTTGCCACATCTTGTTACAAATTCTACATTTGAGGTTGTATTTCTAGCTATCCACATTAATGCTGTATTTTTATGGTGTGCTTGCAGTGGACCATGTGGCTGACATTGTAGCTGAGCTCCCTCCAGAAGAGCTAGCCCTGCCTCCACCTGCAGAGGAGAGGATTATGGATTTGGTTCTAGGAAAGATGCCTAGCACCACAAATAGCATCAGTTCAGTGACAAAGTAAGTGTTCTGGGATGCAGGATTTCCTCTTGGGTTTGATTAAGATTATGTAGCAGCTCTGCTAGACTTCTGGGCCCACAGATGCTCTTTTTTATCAGCACAAAATTGTGTGATGCTGCTGCTGGTGCTGCTGCCACTACAAGAGCTGACTTTTGAGTGCCACAAAGATGGCCTGTGCACTGGAAGATGGTGTGATATTGGTGGTAGAATTTTGGAACATAAATGAGAATTTCATTTTCCATCACAGTGCTGCTTTTATTCAGTGTGATTCCAAAAGCCTCCTGCAGCTGCAAGGTGAAATATTACTCCCATTGAACATTGGCGATAAGACAGGCAAAGAAATTTTTGCTAAAAAAACCAATTTGATAACTGTTATTATTATTATTCAGTCTTGCTTGTCATCTTAACTCATGAATGACTTCTTGTTGGTTTTGTGTGATACTTCAGATTTAGAGCAGTGGGAGGGGAAAACTTAGGTATAACAGAACCTCAGGGAGACTCTTAAGTATCGTTTGATTAATTTGGATTCTTTTTTGTCTTTTTGTCTTGGTAAAACTGGCCTCTTGAATTATTTTTTTTTTTTATAATAAAGCACTCGATTTTTCAAAATTAGCTAGTAATGCTATATATTAAAGTTCTTAGCAGACACAGAGCCATTGAAAATGCATTTCAGAGTGTGGTTGTGCTGGGAAATAGCACAGTGCTGCTGCCTGGCAGTGCCTTTTGCCTGGGAACTGCCAAGGTTTCCAAGCTGAAATAGCACTGGTGTTTTCAGAGGGTGAGCAGAACAGGTCCTTGCTGTTCCTCTGAGGGGGGTTGCAAAGAGAATCTGCTGCTACTTTTTGCCTTGTTCGTGCTGGGTGAAGATAATCTGGAATGAGACACACTCTGGCATCTGCTGCTTCCAGGGGGTGGCCGGGGGGGGGCACCTTGGCATTGAGGAAGCTCCATCCAGGCTCCCTCCCTCCCTCTCTCCTACCAGGAGCTGAGCATTAACACTCCTCCAGCTTCTGCCAGCTGGTGGAACTCTCTTGCAACCTGTGGGATACCTTTCAGTCCCTGCCTTTTTCTCTGATCCAGTAGGTTTGCTCATCACCAAAACACCATGTCCCTCAAAAGAAGTTTAATTCTCTCTAGTAGACACAGGATACGGCGGAAGCTGATAAAGCAGCTTGGGGAGCACAAGCGGGTCTATCAGTGCAGTATCTGCAGTAAGATCTTCCAGAACAGCAGCAACCTCAGCAGGCACATCCGTTCTCATGGTGGGTTTGCTCTTCACCTCACTTGGGGATTCGTTTTGTCTCTTGTTGCTTCCACCTTTGAGTAAAATAGCTGGGATATTTTATGTGTTGGGATACGTAGCTATAAGAGAGCTATTTTTCCTTTTTTCTTTCTCTTAACTCTCTCTAGGAAATTCTTTTAGTTATGCAGACCAAAGCATGAGAAGGTAACAGCTGAAAGTTGAAGCTAGAGTATTTAAAATTTGAATTGAGTACATCTTTTAAGTAAGGGCAAGGATGCACTGTTTATTCCAAAACTATTCTTGCCTTAAAATATATACATATATATCACCCCCACCTTCACAGGCACATGGGTAACAGAGCTGTGTAAATGTCAGCTGAGTGCTTTTGAGCTTGTGATCTGCAGTTCCAGGGGTCTGTGTCCTATTCTAAGGGTTCCTTGAAAAATGATCACCAAAAAAGGGTGGAGGAGCTTAACAAAATCGTTGGAAATGGTTAAAATCCACTATTTAGATCTCCTGAATTACTGTTTTTCATCACTAGCCTGTTTGTTTGCAGTTTGCTTGTGCTTTGGTTTCCCCTGTCTTGCTTGGAGTTGGTTATAATCAATCACTGACTACTGTCCTTTTATGTTGATTGATCCCCTCAGGTGACAAACTGTTTAAATGTGAGGAATGTGCAAAGCTGTTCAGCAGGAAGGAGAGCTTGAAGCAGCATGTTTCATACAAGCACAGCAGAAACGAAGTGAGTGGAAATGACTCTGGAAATGACTCTTGGGCTCTTGCTGAGTTTGGGTGGGAAGGTACAGTGATATTCCAGGTGCCAGCTGGGCAGCCTGGGTCAGTTCCATGTGAGCAGGGATCCCCCACAAGACTGATAGGGGAGAGGTAACATCTTCTACTTGGTGAATTTGCAAAGTGTGGATGTGCTTTTGAGCACATACAAACCCTTTTCCATATCCGAATTTCCTATAGAAAGTTGCTTTCAGGCATCAGTTACAGCAAGACAAGCTGGAGTTAGCTAGACCTGGATGCAATAGAGGTGAGATCTGGCTTGAATTTCTGGTACTAAATAGGACTGTTCCAGTCTTGTTTGCCTGTGTTTTTCATTTATCACCACCTGTAGTGTCCTTTAATGTGTGAGCTGTGGGCAGAGAGTGTGAACTCTGCCTGTTGGTGAGGGCCTTTTGGTGCTACTGCCATAGGAATATTAATAACACACCTGTAGTGGCACCTTATTAGTGAATATTCCCTTTTCTACTTGGCATCAAGGTCCTTAGCTCTCAGATTGCTGCCATCTGTTCTGGAGGATGAGTCAGATCACATCTTATTTCCCAAACATTCTGTCTCTGTGTTGGACTGGGGGGTTATCAGGAAGGCTGTGACATGAACATAGTAGCTATATGGCCTTTTTTTTTTTAATAGCTCAGATGTAGGAACATGGCAGGATGAGACAGCATCAGAATTTTGCATCAATGTGTATTTAAATGTCCTCTTGAAGGAATAAAAATTGGCAAAGAGAGAAAGCAGAAAAAGTAGTTGAGATTTAGAATTTCTCTGTCAGACATGACTTGGCTTTTTCCCCGACTTAAACTCTTCCTGTTTGCAATCCTCAGGTTGACAGTGAGTACAGGTACAAATGCACCACGTGTGAAAAGGCCTTTCGGGTAGAGAGTGCACTGGAATTCCATAACTGCAGGACAGGTGAGAATGGATAACTGTTCCACTTCCTCTGGCATCTCTACTCCATTTTGGGGAGATGTCCACAAATCCATTTCAGCACAGAAACTACAGAAAAGCAGTAGGAATTTAGGTTTTTATCATCATCATCATCACAAGAAACAAACTGTCCTGTTTCCCTCAAAAAAAAAAAAAGGTTTTTTGATAAGAAAAGTGTAACCAATAATCTGTAGAGCAACATGTGCAGTTAGGTATTGCTTTGTTTAGTATCTCCTGCTCACCCATCTAATATCCTCACTGGTATTTCATTTGTGTGTTCACAGATAACTTGTCACCATCTCTGTTTTCTTTCTGATTTTCTTTCCTGAAACTAAGTTCCACCTAATTTCTCTGAAACAGAGGAACTGGAAAGGGGATCAGTACTAGTGATAGTTGTAGTTTTCTGGAATCTCAGTTTTATTCAGCTTTTTCACATTTTATACTTGAAATAGTGTCTATAGATGTTTTTTTCTTAATGTCACTAGAACCTGTCCTTTTCTCCCATAGCAATCCCTTGTGATTACTCATATTATTTATGCTGGGTGATCCTATGCTTAGAAAATGACATCCTGGTTTACTTTTGTGGACCCACCATAACTGTCAGTCCAGAATCCCCCAGGTAACTGCCCCTTAGGGCACCATTCAAAGCAGGATTTCTCATTTCCTTTCAGAGAGTGCAACTTGTATAAAACCTCAGCCTTGTGCAAAATAGAAAGTAGTGCCAAGTAACCTCAGTATTCTGTTTATTCAAGGACAGCAGCTCATTTTCCCTCTGAGCTGACCAATACAAGCAGCAGTTTTTCCTAGAATAGAATCACAGAATCAATAAGGTTGGAAAAGACCTCCAAGATCGAGTCAAACCTTTGACTGAAAAGGTCAAAGTTTTCTCTTCAGGGCATCAAATTATAACTTCTTTGGGATTGTTGCAGCACTGACAGATTCCCTCTACAGGACCATGTTTTCGTGTTCCAAGAACAGTCTCAACTACTGACTACAAAACAAATTCCCCATAGGCCTATTGTCGTGTGATGGTATATTTTTGAGGTTTTATACTTTATTCTGGGGTATTCTGTACTGGCTGGTGTCAGGAGCCAGTGCTGGCAGAAATATCCTGGTGCTTAGACACAGCTGTGGTGCTCTGTTGCTCTGTGTTTAGTGATTTTACCAACACTAAATATTCGAATCAGTTGTAAGAGAATCCACTCCAAAACTTCATTTTGGTGTATGCTAGACCACGGTGGAAATATCCCATGTGAGGAAGTTACAATGCTAGATTCCACGTTCAGGTTAGCATCATATATATTTATTACCTTTGAAAAAAAATAAATTTAAAGAAACACACATGCTTTTGCATTTCCTTCCTCAACCCATGCAATGATGAACAAAAGAATTACTTGCCTCACAAGCATACAAAGCCCCTGTCCATCTGTAAAGAGCTCTGCATGGTTTCTGTTGCTTACAGATGACAAGACTTTCCAGTGTGAGATGTGTTTCAGATTCTTTTCTACAAACAGCAACCTTTCAAAACACAAGAAGAAGCACGGGGATAAGAAGTTTGCATGTGAAATCTGCAATAAGATGTTCTACAGGAGGGATATCATGCTAGACCATCAAAGAAGACACTTGGGAGGTAAGTTTACTGCAGATCAACCTAATTATTACTCTCAAAACAGCAGTAGAGGTGAGGAAGTTAGGGAAATGATTGTGTGCATTAGATTCTTCTGAGTGGTAGCTGTCTTTTTATTTTATTGTCAGTTACCTGATCCAGAGTAGCAAGTTTCAGGAAAATGTGACATTTATTAAAAATAATAGTCATGGATCTTGCAGGGGAATTGTCTAATTCTGTGAAAAACTTTCTAGGAGATGCACCTGCCTTTTTTTTCAGCCTCATGTGATTGAATCCAGTGCTACTAACAGTCATGTGAAAGCTGCTTGGCTTGTTATGCAGTAGTTTAGACTAGCTGATTTTAATTATGATTTGAATTCTGTTTGAATTTTTTTAAAAATTGTGTGGTAACTCAAAAATGTGAAGGCAGAGAATTAACTTGCCATGTACAACTGGAAGTGGCTACTATATAAATATATGTGATGCTGTGGGATGTTATCTTTCAGACACTTGAGAATATATGAGAATGAGATTATGAGAGTTTACTGTTCAAAATCTCAAGCATCTAAGGATGTTATGGGTACTGAAAGACTGGAAAAACTTCATAGATTGCTAAATATGTATTAAAATGCCTTCAGTGATTTAGATGATAAAACCAAAGGTGATTTAAAAAGAAGAGCCAGATTGTCTAATTTTGTGTTTTGGGCATAGCTGACTGTCACTGGCTCTTTTTGTGATTCAGACTTTTGTGTCATGAACCAGAGGAGAGCCAGAGGACAAGGGGCTGAATGGCAATGGCCAAGTGTCTCATATTTAGCTGTCACAGAAGAGCTGGAGCTCTCTATCCTCTTAGAAGGAGCAGGGAAAGAGGTCTGAAATCCTCACTGAGGATTAAAGCTGATGCTGAATTGTTGCCTCTCTTCTTAGAGACTCTCTCTCCTCTCCCTCTTCTTAGTGAAAATGTTTGATTGAAGTACCAAGGCCTACTAGATCTGCCTGTTTCCTGGTGTTGACAACAAATGTCTGTTTTCAGACACTTTACAGTTGGTGTAATAACCAATAAGCCATAGCACATCACTTTGGGAGACTGCTTTTATATTCTTAAGACACCGTTTTAATTTAGAAATCACCCTTTTGTTATCAATTAAATCCTGCATCGAGGGCCTCCCCAGTGTTTCACTCTTCTTCCCAGTGCTCCCCTGAGAGGGCATGCAGATTGGAGTGGAAAACCATGGTTTATTTTTTTGTTTTGTTTTTTTGATGGGGACTGTTCTGTGAAGGGGTGAGGCGTGTGAAAAGAGAAGACTTTGAGCACAGCACGGAGAACATGGTTCGCTACAAGAAGGAGCCTTCGGGATGCCCCGTGTGTGGGAAGGTGGGTGTGTGTAGCCGGGTCTGCACTGTAGCTCCAAGGATACCACAGTTTAGTCTAGAGAAGAGAAGGCTGAGGGGGGATTTCATCAATACATACAAATATCTCCAAGGTGGGTGTCAGAGGATGGTGCCAGGCTCTCTTTGGTGACAGGACGAGGAGCAGCGGCCGTAAATTAAAACACAAGAAGTTCCACCACAACATGAGGAAGAACTTCTTTCCACTGAGGGTGGCAGAGCACTGGAACAGCCTGCCCAGGGGGGTTGTGGAGTCCAGTCAAGACATTACTCTTTAAACAGCCTATATAGCTCCATTGTATCCAAGCCCACTGTGATGATGGGAGCTGTTAGGACAAAGAAAAGAACAAAACTTAAGTTCAGGCAAGACCTTTTTTCAGGACATGCAGCACAACGCGGAGTGTCACACATGGCCCCTGTGTGTGTCAGTGACTCTCATGGCTTAGGTTATTTAAAGTGGAATTTTTCTGCCAGGATGCAAACGGCTGGAGTTGACTGTGTGCACTGGGAATCATTTTCCACTAGGAATCAAAGTGAACTCATAGCATAGTAATGGCATTGTTGCATTTGGGTGTTTTAGCACTCATGATCTTAAGTTGCTGTTATCACAGAGAGTGTGGGTTTAGCTGGTGATTTTATAAATGGTTAGTGATTCATGGTGCAAAATGTACCTGAGCAACTCTTAAGCTGGTGTGTAGACCTCTGGTTTTGATGCTTTGGATGTGTTACATATCAATCAAGGCAGATTTTGTGCATATATCTTTTTGTAGACAGGTGTAACATTCATGATTCAAAAGACACTCTAAATATTTCTAGTTCTACCCTATGTAGTTCTGCTGCAGCTTTTTTAGAAGTCCATCTCTGATGAATGGCCAGTTTCAGTCAGTTCCTTGGAACTTTGCCCCTGGGTTTTGCCATGCCAGCAGTTTCTTAGGTAGCCTGCTGGCTGGCTAACAGGAGATCCTACATGTTTCTGGCCAGAATGAATCAAAAAGACAGTAAATATATTCTGTGCTCTCCATTGGATAAATTACAAAGAACTGTAGCCCTGCTGGACATGGTCCAAAACCCCTTCATTCCTTCCTTCCTTCTTTGCTTTTAGGTATTTTCATGTAGGAGCAACATGAACAAACACCTTCTAACACATGGAGACAAGAAGTACACTTGTGAAATCTGTGGACGTAAATTTTTCAGGGTGGATGTGCTGAGAGATCATATTCATGTCCATTTTAAGGTATTGTGTTAATATTTAATTAGAAAAGGCAGATTGTTCTGAAATAACTAGGTTATCACTGAATTGCAAGGGATTGAATTGAAGGGGAATTGTATCACTCAGTGGTTGTCATAAAGATTCTTTTATAGATGTAGTACTGTACCAATCGAGTCACTTTACATTGAAGTTCCTTTTATACACACAAAAAATTATTACTATTTGTTTGAATAAAAAAATTAATTAAGTTATTCGTTGTGTAGTCATGGACAGAGGAACTTTGTTGACCTGGATTGAATGAAGCAGGAGGATATTTTAAATAAATAATATTACAGCAATTGTTAATGCAAGGCAGTCTGCGTGGCAACAAAAGGTGAACAGGTCTTTACCTTTTGAAGAATAAGTTCAATTTATTAAAACAAAATGTTCTTTCCCACTCTGCACAGGACATAGCCCTCATGGATGATCACCAGAGAGAAGCATTCATTGGTAAAATTGGAATCTCATCAGAGGAAAATGATGACAACTCTGATGAAAGTGCAGATTCTGAGCCTCACAAGTATAGCTGCAAAAGGTGCCAGGTAGCTTTAAATACTTTCAAATTAACTTGTTTTGGGATGGGGATGGGAGAGTGGCGGTGTCTGTAAATCATTCAGAATTTTAAATAACATTAAGGGTTTTCAAAGAGAAGGCCAGTCCACAGATCTGCAGTGCTTGTTACCTCTAATCTGTGATGTTATTCCATAAGACTTTAGGTGGTGTTCTGTAAGGTGAATGCTAAACACTTACAAAGAGAAATACAGATATATTCGCTTACCCGTGGTAGGAAACAAGCAAAACCGGAGGAAGAATCACTAAAGGAACATTGAAATCAATAAGGAACATTCAGATCTTATGCCACCTTTTGATTATGTGCCAACTAAAATCATTACAGCATTTCTGTAATGATTTCTGTACAATCCACAAATTGATTTTGCTGAGATCAGATGGTACTCTAGTGGATATCCAGTTTGGAGGATTAAGACTGCTGCTTATGTTCAGCGTGGCTGCTTATTCTTGGGCTGCTCTGTGACTAACAGGATGGCACTGGGAGTACTGCTGGAATGTAGTTTACTCAGTAAATTGGCCAAACTGACATAGGGACAGGGGAGTTTTGGTGGTTAAGCCACTGACTTGACCCCTGGAAATCAGAGCTTATTTCACAGCGCCCACTTAATTTTGGTGAAAGCTCTTACCTTATCTTCATTTTATAACCTGGAGATAATAATCCTTGAGTTTTCTGTTCTTATCTGTGAACTGGTATAAAGTGAAAACTGATTTGAAGCTTATGCCAGTAAACATCAGAAGGTGTGGTATCACAGCAGTTAATCACATGGCTGCTTTCAGTATGCTAATTTTCCTACCTGACACTTCATGGGTACATAAACTACATGAAATTGTGTGCTTCCAAGTGAGGGCAATTGGGCCATTTAGATCAGAAAGCTCTTTTTGGAAGCTGGGGTGTTTTTAGCACTTTTGCAGGTGTTGGTGAAATAAAAAGTTGTGTAAGGGAAGAGCTGTGGAAAGTGAGATTTGCTGTGAGGAGATGGGGAGGCTCTTCTGGGAAACTGAACAGCCAAAGGGAGAACAACATACAAATGAGTCTTGATGAAATCTCTCTTCTGAGCTCTTCAAAATCTCTCTGTGTTTTTCTCAAGCTGTGCAGTGCTGTCAGAAATACCCTGACTAATTCCAAAGTTGGAGCAAAAGATCGTGTCATTATGGCACTTTGCCCTGATGTTCTGGAGCGTATCTGGACATGCTGGATCATTTTGGATATGCAGAGTTACGTAGCCCAGGGAGCTCAGTAGTGGAGCTGCTGTCTGGCACAGCTTTAGCACTTCCAGGAGCTGAGCTGGAGTCACTGCCCTGCAGTGCCTAGAAATTCCGACTCTTCTGAAGCCAGTGCCAAAGCTGACTGTGCAGACTAGAGCTTGCCATGCCCTTAGAGCCCAGCAGACATTTCTTCCACCTGTGGCACCCTCACTTTGACAGCTGCTGGAGGTTAAACATGGCTCTCTTCAAGGCTGTTCCTCAGTGCACGAATAATTTGGGGTCCTCTTCTTGTGCAGTGTAAGAAGTGGAGACACCATCTCAAGCAGGTTTTCCAAACGAACCTATGTCCTGTAGCAGCGTCCTTGTAATGGCCAAAGGGGTTCAGGCCTAAATCCAGCTTTCAGGGATATTTAATGAAGTGATACACAGGGTATTGAAGTGATACGCAGGGTATTGAAGTGATACACAGGGTATTGAAGTGATACACAGGGTATTTAAGTGATACACAGGATATTTAAGTGATACACAGGGTATTGAAGTGATACACAGGGTATTGAAGTGATACACAGGGTATTGAAGTGATACACAGGGTACTGAAGTGATACACAGGATATTTAAGTGATACACAGGGTATTGGAGTGATACACAGGATATTTAAGTGATACACAGGGTATTCACATCAACTCGCGCCAACTCGAGATCCTGGCAGCGCTCTCCCAGCTCGTTGCTGTGCCTGAGGACTTTTTCCCCCTTTCATTCACTATTGGTTCATTCCCCAGCTGACTTTTGGCAGAGGGAAGGAGTACCTGAAGCACATCATGGACGTGCACAAGGAGAAGGGCTACGGCTGCAGCATCTGCAACCGGCGCTTCGCCCTGAAGGCGACGTACCACGCGCACATGGTCATCCACCGGGAGAACCTGCCTGACCCCAAGGTGCAGAAGTAAGACATGTGGCACTGATAAGAGGAACCATCTTCTTGGGAGTGACAGTGGCTCTGCCCCCTGGTGCTTTTAGAGAACCAGTGACAAAGACCCGAGGGAATGGCCTGAGGTTGTGTCAGGGGAGGGTCAGGGTGGATCTCAGGGAAAGGTTCTTCCCCCAGAGGGTGGTTGGGCACTGAACAGGCTCCCCAGGACAGTGGGCACAGCACCAAGGCTGCCAGGGTTCCAGGAGGGTTTGGATGATCCTCTAGGGCACATGGTGTGACTCTGGGGATGCTCCTGTGCAGGGCTGAGGGTTGGACTCGATGATCCTTGTGGGTCCCTTCCAGCTCAGCATATTCTGTGTAATTGGGCTGTACTAAAATATCTGAAACAGTATAATGGGTGTTAAAATGTTTATTAAAAGCTTGAGGTAAATATCACTGATGATTGACTTCACACAGATGATTAGTCAACAGCCTTGCAGTTTGGGCTTTGCAAATTATAAATCAATGATTTTAATAAATTTTTTTTTTTGAAACTATTTTTTGAGTGAATAGCAATGCCAGGCTGCTCCAAGCTTGCGGTCAACTTACAGGTTTCTTAAGGTTCATTTTAAAAAATTTAAGCTTCAAGGAACTTTTATAATAATTAGTATTAGCAAATGAAATACAGTTACTGACAGAGATGCCTGAAAATCACTTCTGTCTCAAGAAAAGAATCGCAGTTTTTGGTCTCTTTGGTTTCAGATACATCCACCCATGTGAAATCTGTGGAAGGATTTTTAACAGTATAGGAAATCTGGAAAGACATAAGCTTATACATACAGGTAAAAATGTTGTGTTTCTTTATAATTATCAATACAAAAAAGAAATTTCTGTTGTCAGTGCTTGCCTTTTGATTTTGGGTTTTTTTTGGCTGGAGGAAAAAAGTTATGGGTTCTTACTGTAAGATACAATCAGATAAATGTAATATTTTTGCTTTTAGAGTAGACTGGTTTTCTAAAGCAGGTAATATTAATGAGATTTGATCTGGGCACACAATTCAAATTCCTAGATAATATGATGTTGCAGGATTCACCTAATTCTGTGTTCTGTACTTCCCCAGATTCTTATCCATGCCACTTTCTTGCCATTACACAGGCTGAAAACTGCTACTGCAAAATCATTTTCAACAGCTCATTACTATTTCATGCTACTCAGTATTTTCCTACCTCAGGCTTTACCTCTTTTTTTTACAGATCTCACATGAAAAAACAGCTTTCCTATATCTCCAAAGTCTGCTAATTTAGTTTGGGCTACAATATGCATGAAAGGTGTGGTTAACAGCACAGGGGGGCTGTTGCCCTCTTTAGCCACCACTTTAGTCAATTTTTAGGAGATGCACATTTTTCATTAACATTTTTTTTTTTGTTTATGTTGTCTTTTAAATTTATTTTTAAGGTGTAAAAAGTCATGCTTGTGAGCAATGTGGCAAATCATTTGCTAGGAAAGACATGTTAAAAGAACATATGCGAGTCCATGATAATATCCGAGAATACTTGTGTGCAGAGTGTGGCAAAGGTATGTCTGATGCCTTGTTTTCCATTAATTGTGATACTGAATAGCAGGTGAATGTCTGAATTAAGACTTCTTCCATCCTTAGAGTATTTGGGAAGGTCTGGGAGTGCTGTAAGTCCTGCATTTTTGAGAGGTAGTAACTGTATGAATCAGGAGCCTTAGGATTACATAAACTACCCCCAATTTTATAGTTTTGTTTTATGGCCTGACTAGGTTCTAATGCATTTGCAGCACAAAAGTGAATGCAAGTTGATTTATTTTTTTTAATTCTACACTTGTTTTCAGGCTTAAGAAATAGAATAATTTCTCTCTGTAAGAGCCTTAAATGTCAAAGTTGCTTTGACTTTTTTAACTGTTCGTGTTATAACTTGGACAAATCTGAACTGGTGTTTTAGTGGAAGGCAGTAGTAAGTCTGACACCTCTAATGATGCTTTGTCTTTGCTTGTCCCTGCTGTTTTACTTCTTCCTCAGTGGTTACTCAGATGTTTTCCAGAGCTTTTTCCTGGAATTAAAATAATAATGATAATGTGCATTGCTACATAAACAATTAAAAATATGCAGTTGTGGACTCGCAGCAAATATAAGCTTAGAGCTCTTGGGTAACAACATGATCATCCTGAGTTCTCTGAAGGTGGGAGCAGTGGAGTAACTGTCTTGCTGCACCTTTTGTCTCACAGGAATGAAGACAAAACATGCACTTCGTCACCACATGAAACTTCACAAAGGGATTAAGGAATATGAGTGCAAGGAGTGCCACCGAAAATTTGCACAGAAGGTCAATATGCTGAAGCATTACAAAAGACACACAGGTGAGGGCTCTAAAAGTGGCACCTAATCAGTTAAATGCTTCCCAGTAGAGAACTCTTACCTAGAACAGTCAGGGACTATGAAGAAAACTAATAAAATACGTATTTTCTGCCTTTTGAAAAGTGAGATTTTGTCCTCTTCTCAGCTGAGATCACCTGTTCTACAAGTGGAGAGGTACAGTTTAGTTGGTTTCAAGCTTTGCTTTTTTTGAGAGTGGTTGTTTTGGTCTAGGATAGGTCCAGAGCATTGGCTTTGTTTTAAGTTAGTCTTCAGGTTCTCATTTCCCAAAATTTTACCTCCCACATCAGTTTCCCTTGGATTTATTTTCTGCCGGATATGGTGCCACGGCTTAGATGAAAGTAGGTGGTGAAGCTGATCTTCTTCTAGTTGTTTGACTGTGGGTTTTATGGTTTTTTAATGTTAGTAATGTGAGACTCTGGATTGTCCCAGATGCTTTAGGCTCCTTTGACAGATGCTAAATGTGCTTTTCATGCAGGAATCAAAGATTTCATGTGTGAGCTCTGTGGGAAGACGTTTAGTGAGAGAAACACAATGGAGACTCACAAGCTGATTCATACAGGTAAACCCTCTAAAAAACGGTATCCAACAACATCTTAATTCTGTTCCTAGGCTTGCTTTAGTCTTGCCAGTCTTGGAACTGGTGTTGCATATCCTGTTACCAGACACAAAAAATTGTTCCTCTTGTTGAGGTGTTGACATTACGATACTCATCTGTTGGGTTTCCTTCCATCTGCCACCAGTAGGAAAACAGTGGACGTGTTCAGTGTGTGATAAGAAGTATGTCACTGATTACATGCTGCAGAAGCACATCCAGCTCACTCATGATAAGGTGGAAGCCCAGAGCTGTCAACTGTGTGGGACAAAGGTTTCTACCAGAGCCTCCATGAGTCGGCACATGAGGCGTAAGCATCCAGAGGTGAGTTAGTTTGGACCGTGGGGTGATTTGGTTTGAGGGTTTGGGTTTTTTTAGGAAAGTTTATGGCCTTCAGTGACTTGAATTACTTTTTTTTTTCTTTCTGTTTTTCCTGCTTTTTTTGGAGCCAGTTTTAGGTAGTGTCTGTGAAACATGCACTTAACTGAATCAGCCATTTAAACTCTGTTACATGTTTTAGTAGTAAACAGATCTGATTGCCAGTCCCTAAAAATGAAGTTCTTCTGCTTATTGAAACCCCTTTTCTTTCTCTGCCTCAGCTTAAATGTGTGTTTTTTCACGTTTTGTCTTCATCTATTAGTGAGTATAATGGATTCTTTTTTCCCCATTGTGTTCCCTGTGTTCAGAAGTGATCTGAAAGAAGTGGTGAATAGAGAGGTGGTGGCGGCATCTGCTGATGATACAGAATTATTCTCAGTATTAAAGATGAATGCTGACTGGAGAGAATCTGGATTAGAGGGATGTTTTGTCTGACTCCAGTGGGTTTTTTTCTGTGTTTTAATTTTCTGAATAGCTGTGTTTCTCCTCAGCATTCCTTGTTCAGGTTTGACTGAGGCTTGTCCGTTCCCTTTGAGGCTTTTTTTTTTTCTTGACTACCAGTTTATCATTATTGTTGCTTTGCTGTTTTATTGTGATGACTGTCAAGGAAGTCAACAAAGTGCTCTATTTATTGATTTGGGTATTAAAAATGCTCTATTCTCTGATGAGCTGAGATGTAGAGATTCAGCTTAAAATAACGAAGTAGGACACAGTATTTTTTTTCAAACATGTTGTTTTCTATATAATTCATCACTTCCCAGTGGGCTGTGTTCTGTCTAGAATGTGAAAATAAACATATTCTTCTATTGGTGTCTTTAAACTTTGCTGGTTTTCAGTGAGAATGAGAAGACTTTATGCCAAAAGATTATTTAGCAAAAAAGCCATGGTTAACTCCTTCATATTAAATGATAGATTACATCATTTGGGCTTTGTGACAGGATTTATTAGGGAGATGCTGTATTGTTTGACTGCAGCTCACCAGCTGATACCTCTTTGTCTACAGATCCTTTCAGTGAGGATTGATGATTTAGAGCAGCTGCCAGAGACAACTACCATTGATGCCTCTTCAATTGGGATTGTTCAGGTAAATTCCAGGCCCACTGGAGGGTGAGGTGGGGACATTTTTGGTACATAACATAGCTGAGCACAGGCTGTGGGTGAGGAATGTGCTTTTTCAGAGCCAGCCCCAGGGTAACATGTCCAAGCAGCTGCAGGTTCTTGATCTGTTTGGTTGTGTAACAGGGGTGCTGGTAAAACAGAAATAATTACAGGGTGAAGTCTCATTCCCCAAAATCAGGTTTTTCTAAAGTTTATTTCTTCGCCTGAGAACTGACAGTAAAACAGCTTCAGGTGACAGGCTCTTACTTGGAACTTCATTAAGCAAAAGGACTTGATGTTTTGTTTGGAATTGTGTTGCTCCAGCCGGAATTAGCCTTGGAACAGGGCGAATTACCAGAAGGGAAACAGCACATAAAAGCTCCTAAACGTGGCCAGAAACGAAAACAAAAGTCGGGTGAGGAGGAGGAAGCTCAAGTGCCTGAGGACCCTGCCTTCAGTGAATACACAGAGAAGGAAGGTGAATTCACAGGGAATGTTGGAGATGAGACTAATTCAGCTGTACAGAGCATCCAGCAGGTGAGCTCCAGGAGCAGGGTGACGAGTTGCAGGCATTGCTTAGAGGGATAACCCTTTGTTTTTGGCTAATTGCAAACACAGAAGTGTGATTGGAACATTTGGAGCTGATTTCATAAACAGTGGTAATACAAAGATGGATAGAGACATTAAAAAAACAAGGAGTTGGACCAGTAAGCTCCTTATGTTTGTTTTCATTTCCTTTGGTGTTACCATCTCCTTGTTTGCCAGGTACCACTAACTGGCTGATTAAAAAATGAGATTAAAAGCAGGAAACTTAATGTGGCTGGTTGTTTTGAATGTTGCCTATCCCCCTCTCCCATTACCATCGTATTGCTATATGTGGAAGTTGTTATATTCCAAGTTTTCTGCACCTGGAAGTTGTTATATTCCAAGTTTTCTATGTTCCCCTCTGCGTGTGACTTCTTCTGCTGGTAGTAGCAACAGGTGAGCCCATCAGGTGGTCTTCCTTGAGGATATTTGATAATCAGGTGCAAGGTCTAAGGTTGTGTCACAGTTTGAGACCCTCAAAAATCCAATTTCTAAGTTCAAGCCCCTCTCCCACAATTTGCTTCAGTGTGAGAGGGTTTTCAGGCAAAACACAACTACTCAGCATTGGGGGAAGGGGAAAATACTTACAAGGTTTGTTTACATACATATATATATATATAGGTAACAACTATCTTTTTTTTACAATGAAATAATATATTTACATTAGATTAAATTTCTCTTTTTCTTCAACAAGAATCCAGGAAGAAAAGAGAAAAGTCCTTTTGTCACTTTTCAGGTCACAGTTCCTTCAAATTAGTTTCTGTGGTATTAGTTAGTGTCCTTTATTTTTAAGGCAGCAGATTTGAGTACTGCAGTCACAATCTTTCTGTTCTTACTTTGTGAAAATCCCAATCCCTCGAGCCTTCGGGGGACTTCCTTAGAGACTTTCACTCCTCTCCGGTGCTGCTGCATTTTGGAACTCCCTTCAAATAGGCTGAGGTCACCTTTGTGTTTCCCCTCAGGTGGTGGTGACCCTCGGCGACCCAAACGTCACGGCCCCTTCCAGCTCTGTGGGGCTCACAAACATCACTGTCACCCCCATCACAACAGCAGCTGGGACCCAGTTCACAAACCTCCAGCCAGTGGCCGTGGGCCACCTGACTGCCCCGGAGCGCCAGCTGCAGCTGGACAACTCCATCCTCACCGTCACCTTTGACACCGTCAGCGGCTCTGCAATGCTGCACAACCGCCAGAACGACGTCCAGATCCAGCCCCAGCCAGAGGCGGCCAACCCCCAGTCCGTGGCCCATTTTATAAACCTGACCACCCTGGTGAACTCCATTGCTCCTCTGGGGAACCAGATTTCGGAACAGCACCCCCTGACCTGGAGGTCAGTGCCTCAGACTGATGTCCTGCAGCCCCAGGCGCCGGCGACGCAACAGCAGCCGGGGCAGCAGCCGGTTCAGACAGAGCAGCAGCAGCAGATGTACAGCTACTAATTTATAACTTTGGGAAGTTTTGAAATGGACTGTACTCAGAGACACACAAAAAAAAAAAAAAAAAAAAAAAAATTGGAAAATTTCTAATAGGATTGTTTGCTGGATACCAAACAGAGACGGGAAAATGTTTATACAGTGAGGCGTGAGGTAAAATTGGTGTAGCACCCTGCAGCACCCTGATCTGAGATTCTCGTGCTGTCTCTAGACCTTGCACTGTCTTAACAAAAAAAAAACAAAAATCCCACAACAAAAAAAAGGAAAAAAAAAATCTCACCACAAATTCAGCATCCCCTTGCATTTGTGCAGTAAGATTGAGATTTGACAGGTGCATCATCATACATCTTAACCAAAGCAGGGAAATCCTAAATGTTACAGCACTTGTGATGTACAAAACCCTTTCAGCCATACCATGTCACTTCTCTGCAGTCTGGAAGTGAAATGTGAAGACCTTGTTCACAGTGAGTGGAATGTACTTGTGGTCAGCTGGTAGAGACTGAAATATGAAGACACAAATGGGCAAAACAATAATTGTCTTTGTTTCTTATCTTCTTTAGGTCTTGTATCTTAACAACACTGGTAAAACTAGGTGGAATTTGGGGTTTTGGGGTGGGCATGAGTGTGGTGTGGAAGAAAATATACCAGTTTTACAAAGTATTTCCATTTTAGTCAAGGGAAAACCCCTGTACCCATCACACAGTGTTAGTGCTACTTGAATCAGATAGCTGGTCTGATGCTAAAGCAACTTTTAGGGTCTTCTAGTCAAGTTTGAATCAAACCAATTACAAACTGAAAAAAAAAAAAAAAGAATGTGATACAGTTTTATGTAATTTTTCAAACCTGCTCTTTCAATCTTGCTTTTAGCTAATAGGCCTGAAGAGCAATCAGTCCCCTTTGATCAAGTTCAGGATGTGAATTTTTTTCAATTCGACTTATTTCATCGTGTAATAAACATTTGAGAAAGCATTCTTTTTATATATATATACATATACATATATATATATATAGCCTTTGTACTTTACTGTGTGTTCCTGGTGAATATTTGTGTGAAAAACATTGTTGCCAATACGATTCATTGATTTTTTCATCCCCATGTTGCCTTTTCTCACGGAAATAACGTATGGATTCTATTCCTTCTGTTTCCAGAAGTGTTTCCAAAATCCATGGCCACACAGGGGGTTGTGTGACAGGCAGGAAAAGGGAATGTCTGAAGCATTTTCTGTGTGCTGCCACATGGAGTCAGTGTGCCCCAGTGTATGACGGGCAAGGTTTGCATGACTGTTGGGGATAAAAATAGTGGGTTGGGTCAAAGACATCTTTGCTGACACTTCACTCTCATTCCATTCTCCATACATTGATGTGCAGTCTGGACTTTTGCATGTCAAGAAGATAGTACTGTTCCCACAGGAAAAAAAAAAAAGAGCTGATAGCAAAAAGGAATAAACTAAAAAAAAAAATATATATATATATAATATATATAATATGTTGCTGCCTGGAATCCTGAAAGGCAAATCTGTCCTTCCAGCTGAAGAACAAGGTCCTTTGGGGCAGCAGACTGAGCCACAGAACCTTGCTGGAGGTTCTTGCTGAGGATAAAGTACCTGCTGTGTTTGACAGTGAGGATGGATTGATGGTTGTAAAAATCCTGTCTGTGCCTATCATAGTTATGAAAATGTTCTGTGTATTAGCAAAAATACGAATAGGAATGACTTCAGCTTTGAAAGTCTCTATTAACATGGACTACTTGACCCCTAAAGGATGCCTTATGATCTCTGCAACAAATTCTTCCAAAGTATAAATGTCTGGATATTAAAATAAACCTCCAGTGGTTCTTTCGGTGCCATAGCAGTGTCCAGAGCCTTGCTATGTCAGGCTCTGTGTAAAGCTGCAGGACATGTGTAAGAAAGGGGTTTCTGGTGACAGATTTTGTGTGTCAGAGGAGCAGAACTACTTTTCTGTAAATGTCAACAAGTCTATAAAATGTCTGCATGGGAGAGAGCTGTATTTGATGGGACAAGGATATGTATCAGAAAGAGAAAATACCTTTTAGTGGTGTGGGAAGGAGAATTTTTCATTCCCTGCCCCGTTCTGTCTTCCTCAGATACTTTTCACACAATATCACGAGATGCTGTAATTTTCTAGACTCCCAATATCCCAAGAAGGAAACTTCCTGGATTGTTTCACCACTGGCTTGAGCTAATTAAGTTTCTCCTCAGCTGTCTTGTCCACAAATGCTTCCCTTTCACACCAAACCTGCTGGGCAAGAGGAAGGCAGGTTTTATTTACAAAATATGCTGTTTATGTACTTGAAACTTCTTTTTTTTCCCCATGTTTGGTGCCTAATTGGTAAAGGCACATTATCTTTTGGCAGGGTACTTTGGAGAGAGTGGGAAAAAGGGGAAGGCAGGCAAATGGAGAGGTCCTAGATTGAGCTGTTTTCGTAAATAAAAGATGGCTAACATCTAAAAAGATACATATATATATATATATATATATATATATGTACACACAGATGGAGGGTTACAGTGCTGCATATAGAATTTCTACAACAAAGTTTTATTTAGACATATGTAAAAGGTGATTAAGGTTTTGACTGGGAAAAAAAAGAGGGGTTTTACCTTAGCAGAATCCATCTGCTCCATGTTAATACTACTGACAGTAACACTGATGCTGCACTGAATCAACCTGCATCATTTTAACACATCACTTCCTGTTTGATAAGAATTGCACATGGAGGTAATGAACCACTAGAGACCTCTCTGACTTTACAAAACCTCTTAACCCTGATGTGGGGCCTGGCCTGCCTCCCACACTACCTGGCCTTCATATTCCCACCCAGGCAGGTGGGATCTTGCCTTTCTGGCAGGGATTGATTCCAGCTGATTTTAGAAGGAATGATCACACAGTGAGTGCTTGCATGTTGGTGGGCACTTAGAAATATCCCTCATTAGTCTCTCAGTATCCTCAAAATCATAGAATTGGAAGGCACCTCAGAAGATGATCTGGTCCAGCCTTTTCTGGGGAAAGGGAGCTTCGATGAGGTTACAGATTCATGGAATCATCATGATCCAGCACCCTGTCCAATTGCATCTTTACAGTCTCCAGTGACAGACACTCCACCACATCTCTGGGGAGGTTGTTCCAGTGGATGGTTGTTCTTACTTAGAAATTAAATAATATTTTACTTCAGGAAGGAAAAATATAACCACTGGAAGGGCTTTGGTTGTGTCAGGCAATAGAAAGTTCTCTGCAATCTGATCTTCCCAGAGCACTCCTTTGAGACAGGAGAGTGACTTTCCCTGCAACCCTTGCTATGGTACCTCATCATCTCTCAGCATGACTTTATTATTACTACTGTTATTGGCATCCCTACGAGAACACAACTGTATCTTGGGTGTGCTGCACCACGAAAACATTTCAAAAAAACAAATTCCTGTGTTTGCTTTTGTTTCAAATTATTTTATTTGGAGAGGTTGGAAATTGCTGCCTTTTCAGACACAGAGCTTACCTTGGACAAGCAAATGACTTGTCCAGTTGCTCTCCCAGCCCAGCGTTTTTCAGGTGGATACCAAAGTTGTACCGATGCTGTTTTCGAGCTTCACAAGAGACAAAAGCTCCATTAAGGGATGTGCAATCCAAATTTCCTTTGCCCATTTGTTACCTGCCTCTTCAGCTGTAGGACCTGAAGGTTATTTGCATAACAACTGTTCAGTCGAAAACTGGAATTACTTGGAGCCAAAGGAGTGATGTTGTGTAGTGTTCTGTGTATTGTCATTGTTTACTGCTGAGACTGTTTAATTGAATGCTGTCTGTGGCACACAGGCTCTGAAGTAAAAGAGCATCAAGGTACAGAACCCTTTCTCTACCAGTGTTATTCTTTCCTGTTCCTTCGTTAAGGTATCGAACATTTTTTTTTCTTCAAATTTGAAGAAATGTGATTTTCTTCAAATCACAGAGATTTGTATCCAAAGCAATGAGCTCAGTCATTATCTCACAGAATTTTATGGATCTCACAGTATACAGAAACATGAGGTAGTGTTCTAAAATATTGATTCTATAGCTTGTTACTGGGTAATGACAGAAAGCAGAGGAGATTGAGCCTTCCTTGGCTGTGTTGTGTGGTGAGTTCTCTCAGGAAAAACAGCTGTATAAAGTGCTAATATGCTCTCTAAAAGTAATTTATTTTTTTTTAGCTCTGTCACTATGAAAAGTGAGTCTTTTTGCACAAACCTACCTGTCAGTCTCCTGTCAGTCTAACCAGCTACATTTCTGTACCATTTTATTGTTTCAGACATTGTCTGAAGTTAACAGCCAGGAAACGCTTGGATTTATTTCAAGAACTGAGTTTCCTGCCAGTTTGTCAGAGTGATTTGCTGGTGTTCTGCATGCATAAAGATGTCTCAGTGTCTCATCTTGAAAACTAGGAATGGAATAAATACCATACATCCAAATGACAGTTATATGCAAAACTATAGGTGCTACATGCAAATGCATGGGGTGAATAGCTTTGTTAGCATTGCTTTGGGAATTATTCAGCAATGAGATTTCCTTGGTGCTATTTAAAGTAATAGTAATAATGTCACTCCTCCTAATTCCTTTTGGCCTGACATTTATTATCGATGTGGGTGTACCTGTTGGAAAGTCTTTAAAACCTTGTATTTTTGGCTGCCTTTTCATGGTGGCTGTGATCTGGTGTAAAGGGAGAAGGAAAGATATGGGAGGAGGTACTGCTCATCCACACCACGATGCACAGTAAAGCTCTGCTTGAAAAGTGTTTTTTGGAGATGAGTTGCTGAGGTTTGTGTTCACATAGGGGTTTTTGCCCTATACCACACCCAAAGTGTCATGGTGGCAACAGGATAAAGGAAAAAAAGTATTTCTGTCATGTTTTTTGTCAAGTCACAGTGATTTTCTTCGGTGCTGAGATGCTACTGTGCTGTCTGCACTGTGCATGGCAAGAAGCTGTTAAAATGTCTTGATGAAAAATGTTGGAACACTGTAAAAAGCCACAGGTACTTCACCATACAGTACAACCATGATTGGAAAATATGTTTCTTGCCCTAAAATGCTTTGAGAAAGCTCTTCCGGATTTATTTCCCCCCCGGGTGCTGACAGGCTGTTCTGGATGTGTGCTGCTGCTGGGTCAATTCAGACAGGATTCAGCATATGCAGCCCCTACAATGGAATCACAGAATGGTTTGAGTTGGAAGGGACCTTAAAGATCTTCCAGTCCCACCCTCTGCCATGGGCAAGGACACCTTCCACTAGCCCAAGTTGCTTTGAGCCCCATCCAACCTGGCCTTGGACACTTCCAGGGATGGGGCAGCCACAGCTTCTCTGGGCAACCTGGGCCAGGGCCTCCCCACCCTCACAGGGAAGAATTTCTTTCTAATATTTAATCTAACACTCTTGGTTTGAAGCCATCCCCCCTTGTCCTGTCACTACATATGAAGTGAAAGGGGCACTGAGGGTGAGACTTTTTCAGGGGACTTCAGTGTCACCCCCAGAGTCAGGATTTCATCATCATTTGCAGTGAAATGTTCTTGTCCTTCTGCCTTATCCATGAGCACTGTTGACCAGTCACAGTGCCTGGTTAGTTGCTAACATTTCAGAAAAGCTCATTATTGGGTGCAATGGCTGCAGAGCAGCTGATATCAAAAGCAATTAAAAATACTGACTTTGGGGATTTATTTCAACTAAAGCTAAGTTTTTCACTTTTTTCTGTCAGTTGAGTGCTTTCCTGTACTGTTCTATTTGCTTGCAGATTTTGATTTTAAGAAACTTTCAATGTGTCCTGGAAGTGTAGTAAAAAAGGCTAAAAAAAAAAAAAAAAAGGTGTAATAGTGGCAGAATGAGGAGTTAAAATTAGGAGAAACTAATGGTGCTCATTTTCTACAGATTTCCACCCTTTTCCTGCCCACCTGAGCCTTAGGTTCTTGCTGTGGTGGTATCCCAGGGAAGGAGGCTGCACATGCTCTGGCTCGTTTACCAGAATTCCTCACGTAGGGATTGACGCGCTGGGTGTTGTTACTGAGAGCAGACACCAGCAAAGCTCTGCCAGCCTTCCCCTCAAGCCATGTGCTCATTTCAGTATCTCCTCCCAGCACAGCTGGCTGTGTTCACAGAGCTCAGGAACCTTGGTGTCTCCAGGACTCGGATCTTTCACGTTTAGTGAACGTAAAATCACGAGGTCATTTAGGCTGGAAAAGGCCTCCAAGATCATCGAGTCCAGCCTGTGACTGAAAACCACCTTGTCACTGAGTGCCACGGTCCGTTTGTTTCTTGAACACCTCCAGGGAAGGTGACTCCACCTGGGCAGCCCATTCCAATGCCTGACAACCCTTTCCATGAAGGAATTCTTCCTGATGACCAGTGTGAATCTCCCCTGGCCCAGCTTGAAGTCATTTCCTCTTGTCCTGTTGCTGGTTATCATAGAATCATAGAATGTTTTGGGTTGGAAGTGGCTTTAAAGATCATCCAGTTCCAACCCCCTGCCATGGGCAGGGCCACCTTCCACTATCCCAGGTTGCTCCAAGCCCCATCCAACCTGGCCTTGGACACTTCCAGGGATGGCCATCCACAGCTTCTCTGGGCAACCTGTGCCAGGGCCTCCCCACCCTCACAGTAAAGCCTTTCTTCCTAATATCCAATCTAAACCTCCTCTCATTCAGTTTGAACTCATTACCCCTGTCCTATCACTCCAGTTCCTGATGAACAAACAGTCCCTCTCTGGCTTCCCTGTAGGCCCCTTTGGTCACTGGAAGGGGCTGTGAGGTCTCCACACAACCTTCTCTTCTCCAGGCCCCAACTTTCTCAGCATCAAGAAGTGGATTCAAAACTGTGGATAAAAAGGGACCTGAGAGGCAACAAAGAACACTGGAAGAAGTATAGCTAAGAAACATGAGAGAACACGTGCTCAGCCTGCTGTGCTGAGCTGTATGATGAGCTGTGGTGGCTACAGGGCTGTGAACTAATTAGTGATTATTACATTCAGGCACCTTTTTTCTAGCAGAATCTATGTCCTGTTACTTATATGAGGGTAAAGTGTCACTGTGTGTTCAATTTGCCATAAATTAAATCCCAAGGTTTGAATTCACACGCTCAGCATGTTATGTGCAGCAACATGCAGAAACCAAGGAGTGAGATGATCAATGATAAGGAAGAAGGCCCACATTTCACTGCTTTTGGAAGAGCAGAAGCGAGGTCATAGGCAGTGTTTTCTCAAGAGTGACTGTCCTTTCTCATGCACGGAACAGACCTCCATGATACCAGGCACACCAGTGTTGTCAAGGGGATGACACTGGAATAAAGGGTTGCTTTACAATCAAAAAACCCCCCTAAAAAAATCAAATCAGCTCGTTATAGGAAAGGGCGAGGAAGTTCTAACCCTTTCTGTGCCAAGGAGAGGTAGATGAAAAAAAGAATGGCTCTCAATCTGCTATGCTGGCTGGTAGATTAAAAAAAATAATAAATTAACTGCATGCTCATGCTCCTTTTCCCTTCTCTCCACACCCATGTTAGGACCTTAGTCTGAGCTTTCAAAGGAATGAATACCTTTGTCTGACAGATGTACAGATGGCACTTGCACCCAAGGGCCCTAGTTAGGGTATAAAATTGCAGGTTGCTATATTGCAAATATGGATACATAGGTTAGGGGTATTTGGGCAGGAGCAGGTTGGTTTTGGGGCTGTGTGTGTCTTTAAAAGTAAAGAATAGTTGCTTTATTGTCCTCCTGTGGAGTCTATGCTGATGCAAACAGAAGGTTTTTGCTGAAGAGACTGGAACCAGTGACAAAGCACCATTTTTAAAGGCACAAAAAAGAAGAGCTTAGATTGCATAATCAAAGAGAAAAATGAGAAACTTTGTCCTGAAGGCAAATGCACCTACTTCTCGTTCACTCTCCTCCCTTTTTCACTACTTTTTTTCCCATGAAATACATGCAAATCCCAACATGCACTAAATTTTCCTCCAGGCACGATACACTTGTGTGGTTATTCAGGTAAGAAGTGGGTTGAATAGAGATATGAGATGCTCTCTGCTGAAGGATCTTGGAAAAGAGTGCTCTATTTCCTACTGTTGTTTTAAAGTCATCCGCTCACCCCTGAAAGCATTTGTAGTTAGTACAGGGATATCTGTTATTCTAATTATACAAAATACACATTTCCTTCTTAATTTACTTCGTCTTCTCACAGCACAGCCAGGATTTCTGACTCTGCCTACTGGCAAAAAATGTCTAGAAATTAAGTGTAAGCATTTTATCAAAGCGAAGAGCGGCTTAAGAAGGAATTCAAGTAGAGCAAGAACTTGCTGTTATCAATTAATGCTCACAAGAAATCACAAATTCCAGTCACACAGGACACTCACCAGTTTGGAAGGAGTAAATGAATGTGTGTGGTCTGTTCTTGGCTACAAATCCTTCCAGGTCTCCACTGCCAACTGTACACTCTCACTTTTAAAGGTGTTTTATGTGAAGAATGTTGAAAATGGTGGGTTTAGACAACATTAAAAATGGAAGGATTAGAGGGTGAATGAGCAGCTGGGGTGTAGAGACAAGGAAAGGGGGATCTGGGTAGTTTGGCTGGGATGAAGAGATAAGAAAAGGGCACGTGGGTGCTTCAGGTGGGATGTAGAGACAAGGAAAGGGGGATGTGGGTGGTTCAGGTGGGATTTAGAGACGAGGTGGGGCTGTGCCGTTATGGGCAGGAGGATTTCAAGGTCACTCCCAGTTTTCCCTCTGGTGGTTTTTGCCTCTCAGTTTGCTTGTTGGGATATTATGGATGCCGGCGTTGGTCAATTAGAATAATTATAACTTGAAATATTTTGTTCCAGTAGTATTAATGCCACGGCTGGAATAACTTTAATAAAGTTCCCTGACCATGGATTATTTAATGTGTAGCATAAACACTACTCTTCTTGCCTTTCTTTCTGTCTTTAGGTATGCCAGGATTTCCTGCTCCAGGTCAGTGAGCTGGAGCACTGGTGAAAGGAAAAGGTTGGTTGTAGCAGTTTAGATTAAACTATTACAATGTGGGAAGAGTCCCCACTTGGAACACAAGACCATCAGTTCTTTCAGAAGCTTTACAGTAGGAAAAGTATTTCCTGCCTTCTCTGGTAGGGAAATACTTCCAGATCAGTACTTTTAGTAGCTGGAAGTACAAAGATGCTGCCAGTTATGTTGATGGTGTCAGTGCTTAACACCATGGAGCTGGCACAGCGATTCCTGCTCATTTTTCCACTTTCACACACGGTTTTTTTAACCTGGCATTAAGTCAGTGCCCAACTTTTTTAATCAATAGAATCAGCACCAGGCAAGACAGAGTCAGGCTTTTACGCTGATGCTCTAGGCTATTGGACAGAGTTTGTCTTCCAGATTTTTATGGGCTGATGAGAAAATGAAGAAGCTCCTCCCAGCTGCTTGTTGCCATCCTCCTTCCCAAGTCTGCTGCTGACTGAGCTCCATCAGCTGATCTGCTTGGAGGCTCTTTAAACTCTTAAAACTAATCCAAGAGTGCTGGGAATAAAGTGAGTTAGGGAGTGGTTCTCTCAGCAGCTGAACTGGCAGATCTTGGAAGCTGGTAACACGGGGAAGAGCAGGGAGGTGGAAAACCATAGAGAATGGGCCAGTAGGTTTCTTTTTTTTTTTTAATAAAGTTTGCTGTTGTTATATCTGTTCAGAATCAGGAAAACAAAAACAGTGGGACTATTTCTCCTTGCTTTATATTCCTGTTGCTTCCTTTATATTGATACAGACATGCATCCAGTTGAGCAGAAAACTGATTTATCTGTTCATCATTCCTCCCAACACTCAGCTTTCACTTGGGCCCATTTTCTCATCAATTTAGTGGCTGGTTGTGCCAATTCCAGAGCTGGATCTTAAGAAGAAGAACAGGTGAGTGAAACCAGCCCTGTTCAGTGGGAGCCCACGCTGATGTCGGGCTAAAGTGACTGGAATTACATTCCTGGTAATGGTTGCTTTGGCTTTTGTGTGGAAAGAGGTTTTACAATTCTGCCGTGGAGTTAAATTACAATAAAGGCACCCTCAGCAGATGCTTGTTGATGGTGATCATAGGACTCTTACTGTGTGGTCAGAATGAAAATGTTACAACCTGTGGCTTCTGGCAAGGGGTAAATGTTTGCAAAATATGGCCTGAGTTTCTTAAAAAAAGGCATCCAGCAATTAAAAAATAAATTAAATGTTCATGTTGTTGAGGAGACTGCAATCCTGACCACTAATTTTACAAGAAGAATTTTACAGAAATGCAATGTGATAACTAAAACTTCTCTGCGCTCCTGAAAATTTTAGGCAACGGCCCCTGGAAGCAAATTCAGGAATGCTGAGTTGATCCCACCATGTGAATGGAAAAAATGCTGCTTTGTAGGGAAATGCATGGAGGAATTTTGTAATCATATTGCAGAACACTTGGACAGGTACCTACAGCACCCCCTGGAAACAGCAGGTCATTCATATCTCACCTGTCACACAGACTACGTTGCAGTTTGGAAGATTATTCCTAGCCTAGGAGATAATTCCAACTTCAGTTTTCCTGAAAAAAATAATATAGACTTCAGTTTACCTGCACCTCAACTTTGATAAACCCCTGCTGCATGAAGCCTGTAGTCAAGGGCTTATATCTGCTTTTTGCTTCATTCCTGATTATCTTGTTGGGTTTTTTTTGTTTGGTTGGTTGGTTTTTTTGTTTGGTTTTTTTTGTTGTTGTTGTTGTTGGTTTTGTTTGTTTGTTTTTTGGTTTTTTGGGTTTTTTATTGACGGCTATTACTTATAAGGAAAGCGACTGGAGAGGTGATGTCATGAGAATTTCTGCTGAAGGTTTTTTAAATAGGGGTTTTTTTAAGATTAGGGCCTCAGCATGTGCAGATTTTAGCAAATTATTTTTGAATGGCAGAGATTTTCCCTGTCAGGGAACTGGTCTGCTACGTAATTTTAAGTTTAAAGGAGCATTTGTATGAATCTTTATAGAAAAATGGAAACTTTTACTGTTTGTATGATATTTGCCTTATTTGGGTACATACACTGGTGCATTTATGATGGGTATTGGGGTTTACACTTTTTATATAAATAGTATTAAATGTGCTCAAAAGCAAACAAAAAAAAATCCGATTCTGCAGAAAATTACAGGCAGTCTCTGTGGATGTAATAGCAATAATATACCAGACTTTTTAATATAGCTGGTTTGGCTCTTGTGTATCCTACTCTTTATTCTTAACACTGTAATCAAGTGTAATTACAGGTGTAGACATTTTAATTAAAGGTGAATGAGTTTTAATTAAAGGTGAAAAAAGTAAAATTGGACCAACATTAACAATGTCTCTGTGACCTAAGCTGATGAGTGTCACAGTATATACCTACAAAAATACTTATTTTTACAAAATTTTTCTTATCAAATCTATGAAGTGCCTTTCTGCCAAAAGCTGTGCTTCAGGGAACAAAGCACTGTGGTATTGCTGCAGTTGTGAGACGGTGAAAAATCTGTTTGCCACTGAGATTTGCAAGTTTTATCTAGCTGCATTACCAGTAGATAGCAGTTACCAGCTTCTCTGCTAAGGTTACTCACAGAAGTTATGAAGTCACTACACGTGTAAGTACTGTGGGCATTCTCGGTGTTGTGGCCCAGTTGCAGATTTCATGTGTTTTGTGCAGATTTCTGCATTTCATGCAGATTTCAGTGCTCCATAAAATGTCACTTCTTTCTTGTGTTTTAAGAGCAAGGTCGGTGGAGAAGTCGTGAATTTTGGGGCGAAAGATCCCAGAACGCTGACAGCACATGTCCATTTTCACAGTTACCACTAAAGGATTCTCATGTTTGGAGAACAGGCATAGCTGGTATCAGTTCCCAAGAACTTTGGAGGAGGTTTTTTTCGCTGTTGGGAGAATTTTGATGCAAGTGAAATACTTGATATTTATCTGCCTTTTTTTCCCTCTTTACTTCAGCATTCTTTAGATTTGACTCACAATTGGGTGGTTTTGCTCACTCTGAACACTGTGTCCCACTGTCTTTGCAAGTAACACGTGATTATTACAGTAGCAACCAAGAAAATGTAAACCACTGGAAAAGATTGCCCAGAGAGGGTGTGGAGTCACCCTCACTGGAGATATTCCAGAGCCATCTGGACACAATCCTGTGCCATGTGCTCTGGGATGGCCCTGCTGGAGCAGGGAGGTTGGACCAGATGACCCACTGTGGTCCCTTCCAGCTTGACCCATCCTGGGATTCTGGGATATTTGCATAAAATTTGCTACCTTGAACTCAAATCGTCTTTCTTTTTGAGGGGACTAAAACGATCTTTTTGACAAAGATGCAACTTCTCTTGTGTTTTAAGAGCATATATGAAAAGTTTTAATATACCCGGTTTAAAGATAAATAAATGAACTTGGTAGTTCATAGCCAGGTCCAGAGTGTTTATTGTTTGTCTGAAGAAAGGCAACAGAATATCTGATGTTTCCTTGGTCAGCTGCAAATGTTTGGGATTTTTTCTTTACTGGAACAAAAATCGGACATTTGCAACAAGCTGTTTGTATAAGTTTAATGTCCAAATGTGGCTAAGACTGGTTTCAGCTAAAAATGGTTTTCACCTTGACCACTTTTTGGTGTCCTGTGTTCAATAAAATAATTTTTCCATTCTGTTTTGACTGTGCTATTTCTGTATCAAGTAAACCAAGACAATAGCAGTTGATATCCTTTTTTTTAACAATATCGATATAAATAGTGATGCCTATATATATTTTTTTTCTGCATCTTGAAGGTGTTCATTCCTAATGAAAAGTGGCTTCGTGTTGATATAACATTAGGGGGAAGCACTTTCTGTCACTCTTGGCCTCAGAACCTCAGCTGTTATTTATGGCTACTGAGCATTACCTTTGCACCCACAAGTGTGATGACATTTTCTTGCCATCTCCTTTGGTTTAACTGTTGAGCAAGATAGTTCTTAGAAAAAGAAACAGGTGCAGGAAAATTTTTTATCTGGTCTACAGTAGTTTTTTCATGTTGTATGAGTTTTTCTGTTTCACTTAAGTGATATAATTGAAAACAAAATATTGGTGAAGAAGAAACAATGAATTGAGTTACTGAGAAGCTGTAAAACTAAACAAATTTTCAAACATTGTATGATGTAGGTTTAATAATGGTGAACTATGAACAAAACAACAGCTTTGTTTTTCAGAGGCCTTTGATCCTTTTTTTTCCTTATGTCAATCTAAGCCTTTCAAAGGTTCATGGGTTATCATCCTTAAATCTCATTTCTCTATTACCCATCATTTTTTATATTAAAAGTTGTGATAAAATTAATGACATAAACCATCTTTTTGAGCTTAAGAACAGACACTAATGAGGATGAAAATATAACTCCACGCAAGGGAATGTCAGACTGGTGGTGCTTTACACAGACATTGTCTCCCTCACGTGCATCACATCCTTGAACTGGAACCAGTGTGATATTTAAGTAAATATATTGCAGTGATGGAGTGAAATTACTTTTGTTTTCTGGTGGTGGTTATAGTCCAGGCTTTGCTTTGCTAACCTTACTAGGTCTAAATTAATTTCCAGTTTCCCCCTAACATTTCAGCTTGGAGAGCGTTTTGCCATTGCACAAATAAAAGGTGAGTTCCTCCTCATTTGTGCATTATTCCTGGAGAGAATGACTAGAAATATCCATTTGGGTCTTTTGGCTCTGACTTTAACATATCTGCATTCACATAATGCTTTGACACCTCTCTTTTCATTAATTATTCCTTACATCAAACAAGGAATGACATAAAAATCTGAGAGTGAATTTTATGGAGAGAGTTCTGTTGTTTCGTCAGTCTGTGAGAAACTCTATCTCTGTAAATAAAGGCTTTTATTTACTAGTGGATTACACATGTAGTACCCCATGCTTTTCTTTTTAAAGCTGTAAAACTAAAGCATTAGTTATGACAACTTTTGGATTATTTGCATAGTTTGATTACAAACTGTTGTTACAAACAAATCTTACTGCCGTTATGTCTTGTATCTTACAGGAATCATATTTCTTACAGTAGTTATTTTTGTTACTAATGCTCTTTAATACATACCAATATCAGCCTTTACTCACATACTGCCATGATTGGTCTATTTATTTTAAAACTGGAGAGGTTCAGAAAAAGCTCAAAGCCCTCAGAATTTTACTTTGCTGCATCTGTCAGTGAGCACAGTCTTCGCTTGAAAAACATGCTTAAAAATCACTTAATTGATTTCATGTTCCATTTCTCATTTATGTAAGTGGGCAGTTTTGGCTGATGGAACCCTGGACTCTGTAGCATTCTGCTAAATATTTTCACACATGTTTTTTCAAGTTCAAACTATGTCGTGAATTTTATTAATTAAAAGAATGTTTCCCAACCTAGTAGGCAGGCTCCACCAGACCCAGAAGGTGGGGTAGGGCACACTGTGAAAGAGGAGAATTTTGAGGGCAGGGAAAACTGCTTACCTTTCCCACCCTCCTGCAAATATGTTCCCACAGTTATGAATATAATTCTCTTTGAAAATCACCCATAGACCTTCCCCCAACACTCGTGGTACCTCTTGCTGTGTCGGATTCAGTTTCCCCCAAAGGTAAAGCTTCCAACTCAGGCAACAGCCCCAAAAACTTCCCTCCTGTTTACATGTAAAGAATATTCAAGAAAGTTACGGTGAAATACTCAAAGTTTTGGTGCCAACAAATTAAAATGGGTTTAAGCCCCATATGGTTACTCTGATTAAGAAGTGAAGTGGTTTTCGATCTGTCTGGCTCAATATTTTAGTTGATTCACCTTATTATGCCTGCATGTTTCCATATACACAAGACCTTTGGATTTCTCAGATCCTGTTTCAAGCCCTTCAGAGGAAATAAGGGCTTGTCTCCCTTAGGGAGCTGTTGTGAAATACCTTGGAATATGAATTCAAAATGCAGGGTTTGCCTGGATTAACTCCTTGTGTGAACGCTCTGTTCTGCACACACAGAATGCCTGGCAGCTTAGTTTAATCCACTCTGCTAAGATTAGGATGATTAAAACCAGATAATCCAAAATAAATGTGGGGTTTTTAATTTATATGTTTTTCTTAGAAAAGAAAAAAAAAAGGAATGCTGTTTACATTTTAATCAGCTGTACATTGTCAGCGTGGCAACGTCAGCCCAAGGAGTTTCAGTTGTTTCCCATTTCCCTTCCCCAGTGTCCGATTTGGTTGAGAGCCAGATCAACTCCTTGTCCCAAACTCAGGGTGTGGCCTTACAAAATTTGTGCCAGCACAGCAGAGAGGTTAAGGGTTAAATTATTGGGAGCTGAGGGGAACACTGAATTTGGACTGATGCAGTTGATGCAGTCCAATGACATCTTGTGTCACCTGAAGAAAATGCAATATGAGTCTACTTTCACTCTCAGGTGTGGATTTTTTGTGGAGAGAGGCAGAGGCTAGTTAAGGTTTAGTCCCCCATGTCACATAAGTACTGACTCCTGCAGTGCTGCACCCTGATACTTGATTCAGCTCAGTCATTGTGCAGCCTTCCCATTTCTGTTGGAATTACCTGCACTGCCCTCATGGCCTTCCCATGAATAGGAGCAAGGAGAAGTGGAGAGAGAGGAGAAGGCAAAAATGTGCCGAAGAAATAAATCAGCAGAAGCACATTAACAGGCACATCCCTGCCACAAAGAATGGGGACTACTCACCCAGTTAGCCTAGACAGATTTTTCAGCCATGAGAAGGTAGGTGAAAATCCAGGGCCTGGTTTGTGTTGTGGATACTGCAGAATGTTCCACGTTTTTGTAGTTGATGTAATAGTGTCTGTGTTGGAGTGAGTTAATTAAATGTTACTGCAATATTTACCGGTGTCTGTTGGGTTTCTAAAAACACTTAATTCTATGTTCATGTCAGTTGATTTCCTGCCAGAACTGTCTTGTCTTCTCCGTGCTTCTATTTTGGTTTAAGGTTACCCTCAGTAACCCAGCATGGTTTTATAAGCATGTTGCTCTTCATGTATGATACTGAGGAATAAGCAGATACAAATCAGAAGAAACTTGTTTATTGCCACTGGAAAGGTAGTTCATATTAAAAAAAAAAGATATATATTTTAAAAAGTATTTCACTGCAGTGTTTCTTACAAAATTCACTTAGTGCTACATTTAACATAGCAACTTGTGAGAGATCTTCAGGGTTTTTTTTTAATTTATCTAAAATAATTGCAAAAGCATTTCTATTTTATAGCACCATGATTTAAATAGAATAGTTCCTATCATCCATCAGCAACTCTCAGCTTAGACTAATTGGGAGCTGAATGCCCTCAACTCCCAATTAGTCCAAGCTGAGAAGTGCCAGTACTAAACAAGGCTGGGTTTCCTCATGAGTCTGCTTGTGGTTTATAGTTCATATACCATTCAAACAGACTTTTCACTTGCATTCTATCAGGCAGGATCACAGCTGTCTCCCTCATAACAGTATTTCAGGGTGAGCTCACTCTTCTTTCTGTTCACCTGATCCCTTCAAATCAAGGGAATCACACCTTTTGCCGTCCTAGATTTTCCCAGCTCTGCGGTGAGAAAGAGCATTTTTAATGCGTTCTCTATGTTGGTAGCTACCTCTTGTGTTAAAATTATTGCCATGGCTTCAAAGCCAATGTCCTGCCCTTGGCTGTATTGGAGAAGCCACATTCCATTGACAGTCTTTCATAGCAGATGCCTTGGTTGCTTGAGTAAGGGCTAAACTATGGGCTGTATTTGCTGTGTGTGCAGTTCAGCTTCAGACCCACCGAGCGTAGGACCAGAACCTCTCCAGAAGAAAAGCCTTTCTGCTGAAGGAAAATGAGGTGATCTGTGGGACTCTGGCCCTGGAACAGATCATTCTGTGCTTGCTTTAAACAAATCAGTTTGGCTTTGTTTTGTAAAATGTGTCAATAAAGTCCAGATCTGATTGGAACCCTCTTGGTGAGCCCCCCCCAGATATGTGTCTCTTCAATTTACGGGTTAAAGTTGCTTTTTGGCTTAGCTGTTAATGACAAAATCCCATCAGTGGATGCAAGGCAACATAAATTTGTTCATTTTCCCTCTTGAGATTAGCTGACAGCTGGACTATTGTTTTGGCTGGGGAACTCACTTCAGTGGCCTGATAGTGTAGAATCTCTAGTCCTTAGAGGAACAAAATTCACGCATCATTGTGATCATAGCTTTAGAAAACAAAGCCCATTAGGATGGGTGAAGGGACTCCATCAGTTATAACAAGAGAGGTATAAGTTACAAGTTAGGAAAGCCATTTTAATAAGGTATTTTAAAACACTGTGGCCTGTTGAGGTTATAGAGGCTGTCTATCACTGGGGAACTGAGAAGACCCTTTTCTGAGACCAAAGTGTACTTGATCCTGCCTCAGCACAAAAAAATAGGTCCTGGGTTTTACAGGGTCTTTTGTAGTCTGTGTTCTTGACATTCAGAGTGGTGGCATCCATTTTAAAGTGACATGTAAATCATGGTGTCCAGGCATGAAAGACAATTTTCCATTCACACCCCCCCCCAACCTAACAGGCAAAGACAGGCCAGTGAGGTCTCATCTCTGTGTGGGTCTCGTCTCTGTGTGGAAGCAGCTTGTCATGGCACTGAGACAATGCATAGAAGGTGATCTGCCTTTTCCAGGGACCCTCAGTAAGTAATTGGGTTGAATTCATGAGTGAACAGCAAGAGTGGGCTGCTCTGCAAGGGGCAAACTGGGAGAGAAGAGTCACAGTTAGGCAGGAACATCACTGACAGGGTGCAGTCTCCTCACAGGGCCCGAGAAAGAAGAACAGAGCAGCTCTGGTGGTGCTGCCCAGGGCCAACCACAGCCCAGTGACCACCAGCCAAGTCCACTGTGACAACACAGGTCTGAGGTCAAGCCAGGAAGTCCAGATAGAAAGTCAGGGATTCAGCCTGTTGTCCTGTATGTCACATTTTGAATCTGCACTAGAAGGATGACCAGTCCTCCAGCTTCTGACTGAGACATGCTTGGCTTTTTTTTCATGGTCCCTCCATCAGAAGTGTCCTGTAGTCTGCAGAGGTGACAGAGACACTGATGATCCTGTTTCCTCACTGTAGGCAGGGTGAGGTTTTAGGATTTCCTCTGTCTTTTAATAAGGAGTTTAGAGTTCTGTCCCTTTACTAAGCATGTTAATCTGTAGCTCAGAACTCTGCACCAGGAATACCAGCCTGTGTTCTATCTATTGCAGTGGATGTGGGTTGTCATCAAAGCTTTCAGATTCTTGTTCTACTTGCAGAAGTGTCCTGATGAATAGCAGAAATGGAACATACAAAGCACCTACTTGGTTAAATGAACTAGGCAAATACTCTTTGTTAAATGAATTTTGTGTATTAATTTCTGAGACCAAAAGATACCCAACGAGTCATTGAGTTTGATTCACTTGATTATTCTTATAATCAGGAATATTTTATCTTTCCCCACCTCTTGCTCTTGAATTTGAATTTAGTCCTCTTGATTCTTTAGAGTCTTTGATTGGGTCTAGGCTATCTTTCACCTTTCTAAAAAGGTAGCCTTCTGCATAGATTTTACCTTTGTAAGGTAAAGACACTTGTCTTTACCTGCTTTTTTTTGCATGAGAGAATAGGAAACTTCTTTACATGTATCTGAAGTTTTTTCCTAAAAGTAGGTTTTTAGCTCTATTTACACCTAAACATAAAACTACTTGGGATTTTGCCCTTGTCACATGTCGACTGTCAGAGCTTTCTACTTCTGCTGTTAATGCTTGCACTGTGTCCCCAGCACCAGAGGGTTCCTGAGCTCAAGAGATCTGAGGACAGAGCTTTTTATATGCAAAGATAGTTTGGTGGATCGCTGATTGCTTGTGGTTAACCACCATGTGAATGTAAATGTGAAGACAGAAAGTGTGAAGATAAAAACAAAAAAGGAGATCAGCAGGCAGAGTTCTTGGAGATGTGCAGTTGTCATGTGCTCACTACCCCACCATCCTGGTTCTCCAGAGACTAGGAAGATGTAGAGGGGACCACATCAATGTCTGTATACATATATAGAAAGTAATATATTAACAGTAAGACACAGTAAGACATAACTATGTAATAATCTTTTCTCTTTCTACATAAGAAAGAGGAGAGTACTCGTGCAGCTTTTTTTATTGTTTGTGTGGCTTAGATTGTTTAGGCATATTTAGAGGAAGGTGTAGGCTATGGGAGCACTTAAGAACCCACATTCAAGACAAGGTTGTATCATCTATTTGTGGAGGGATGTTCTCCAACAACATCAAGATTTTTGATCATGCAAGGAGACAAGATTCAGAAGACAGTTTCTGGGTGTGCTCTTATTTCTGTTAATATTTCTAAGATTCAATGTGCTTTTTGATAACATGTGTGTGTGATTTAATAAATATTACTATTTTTCATATAAGTTAATTGCATGAAAGCAGGGTTTGCTCCAGGAAGGCCAATGTTTTCATGAAGCACAGAAGTTTTCTTGGCTTTGCATGCTTGGTGAACTGGAGCAATGAAAGTGAGCAACAGAACAGCCTTAGGTCTGTGTTTCAGCAGAAAAGCTTTTCCACTGGCACTGCCTCTCTTCCCTTGGTGGCCATGGCACAGTGTGACATTCCACTGATGCTGGGGAACCGCCCACAGATGGGAAGGACTGTTGATTATTGAAGAAATAGCCTCCCCAGGAGCCAGATTTGGATTAAAAAAAAATCTCTGCAAGTAAACCCAATGAGCATTTAACTGCTTTCAAGTCAAAAGGCAATTTTTTTTCCTTTCCAGCTTTGCTTTTGTAGTAAGTATTTTCTTCACCAGAACACTCCCTACCTCAACCAACTGTGTGTTGATGTGCTAAAAAGGAAGGGAGAGGTGGTGTTTTTGTTCTGGTTCTAAGTGCTTGGAACATATTTAAGATTTGTGGATGTTTTGGTGATGGAAAGTAGGTGCACTGATTGACAGAAGATCTCAAATTTCAAGCTGTTGGTGTTTTGAACAGATTGTTTTTCTGTTTAGGATAAAATTGACTTACTGATAAACTACTGATTTCATTAAACCTAAATTAAACTGGTAATGAAAAAGCATACTGAAACTGTCTCAGTTCTGTATTAGTTTATTAATGCAACTGACAGCTATAGGTTATTAATTAATAAATCTTCATAAGTTATTTGCATTGCCACTGAGTCGTTTCTGTTTAAATTCAGAAAAAATATTTGCTTGTCAGAACTGTCAGAAATGAAAGGCTGCTATGAGATCACATAAGGAAACATGGCAAGTCAGAGCTCTTTAAAATAAAACATACTTTTTTTTCAAGGTCACCTTGTACAGAACAGGTTGGATAAACTGCAGACTTCAGATGTTCAGCCTGGAGAAGACTCCAGGGAGACCTTAGAGACCTTTCCAGTGTTTAAAGGGGCTCCAAGAGAGCTGGAGAGGAATTTAAGACAAGGGTCTGGAGTGGTAGGTCAAGGAGAACTGGCCTTAAGATGAAGGAGGGCAGGTTTAGATTAGCTAATAGGAAGAAATATTCACTGTGAGGGTGGTGAGGCCCTGGCACAGGTTGCCCAGAGAGTCTGTGGATTCCCTATTCCCGGAAGTGTTAAAGGCCAGATTGAATGAAGCTCAGAACAACCTGGTCTAAAGAAAGGTTTCCTAATCATGGCACTGTGGGTTGGAATGAGATGACCTTTAAGGTCCCTTCCAACCCAAACCATTCTACGATTCTATGGTTAAGAAAATCAGTACATGAAACTAGGGCAACTGTGTTACAAATACTGGAAAGCCAGGACTTTATTACCTGGAAATTCCATTCTTTGTGCCTTCAAATCAGAAAGTCTGAGGGGCTTTTCTACTTTGCAGTAGCTCCCATGCAGATCTGTTTACTTGCTTCCACGACTCGGGGCTTGGTTAGAGCCAAAGGTGTGTTTTAGCTTGGGCTGCAGCTCTGCTCACCTTGCAGTGCATAATCAGCCTCACTCAAACAGTGCAGCCCTCCCCTGACCTAACCACAACTTCCCTCAGGTCCCCAGAGGTTCCCACAACAGCTATGACTTGCTGGGAAAGAATCCTGCAGCATCCAAGCACAAGGAAACCTGTGATATTCCTGTCGGACACACAGGAAATGCAGAAGCCGAGAGGCGGGTGGGTCTCTGCTTTGGGAATAGGAATGTTCGAGCCATGGAGCCAGACCTGGGAACATTTAGGTTGTATAAACACACAAGCAGCTTTGTGCAGACTTGCTCAGTGGGGGGGCAGATTCTGCTTTCTAGTTGCATTCTTAAGGAAACACGATTTTTCACTGACTGCAAGTCAACACACGGAGGCTGAGCAACTCTGGATTTCATTAGATGTTTGTTGTGAGCTACCAGCTCTGACCATGCCTGTATTTAAATGGTTTTATAGTTGACGTGCATCTGGCTAAAATATCTCAATTTTCATATTTTATGCTAGAAAATAGAGAATTGCTTTTGTTTTGTTGATTAGTTTTGTTTTATTCCTTTCTCTCAAGGTGCTTTTGAAAAGAAATTGGAAATAAATCCAAATTAAGGGTTTTTTTAATTTTATTAACTAATGAAACTGTTTATATGCACTGTTGGGTTTGTTTCTTTTTTTTTTTTTTTTTAACTAAAGCATAACACAGATTAAGGCAGATTTGATATATTAAATAAAGCCCACGGCTAACTGAACTATTTCCTTCTGGTCACTCTGGCTGCACTTAAAACCCTGTGAACTGTACAGTGTGCCTGGCTGTCCTTGTCCCCTGATAATTCTGCCCGTGTTCTGCTTGCATAGCCAGGGAAAATCACAAGGTGGCTGGACCAGGAGCAAGGATTACGTGAACCTCTGTTGTGGCCCAGCAACCTACAGTGAACCAGCTGCCCTGTGAACTTGGCTGAGGGAGCTGGGAGACATCTCGGGGTCCAAATGCTCAGGCACAACCCCAATCCCTTCAGATATTAAAGCCAATTACGTCCCTGCACCATCATTCAGTTTTCTTTAAAAATCCTGGCAGCACACACGTCTGCATGTTGGTGCAGACTGCCAGTGCAGACATGACACTCTCCTACTCCTACCCCAGTGCGTTGTGTAACAGCTCTCTGATAAACACTGAAACTCTCTTTTAAAGAGCCTGCTTACCTACAAGAATTGATGCTGAAATAAGCTGTGATGTGAATGCAAATGCTGAAGATAATTCTGAAATCGCTCCCTACGCGGACATATTTACACGCTAACAAATTGTTGGATGCTCCCATTTCGAGAGACTGATGAGATTCACTGATGCAGTTCTGCAGATTAAATTATTCCAGACTAGTTTTCCACATGAATTTAGGGAGTTAAAAAAAAAAAAAAATTCCTGATCTAGGACAAACTACAAGGAAAAGTGCCTGTGCAAGGAGTGATTCCAGAAGAGTTACAGTGCATTATATTTGCTTCCTTTTCTTTGAGAAAACATTAGCACTTCAACTGCATGTTTTTCCCTGGACATTTTTAAAACACTGGGCTGATTACAAAATAATGCATGGCATCAAATTCAAATAAACCAGGTTTTGCCTAAATTCAAACCTTCTTCATGGAGACTCTTCCTGCTGCAGGAATTCATCCGGTTGCTGATTCATCCGCACAGAGCAGCATTTGTTCAGCATTAAATTGTTACAGCCCTTCCTGCCCATCTGCCAGAGGTTCTCCCAGCTCCAGAGCTGCCAGAGAGCAAACCTGTGTCTCAGCTCAAAGTCTGGCAGCTGAGCAAGCATCGAGCACGGCTTTGCCCCAGGCAAATAGATCTGAATGTGAAACGGGGAGGTGGAGGGCAGACACTCTTTCTGCCAATTTTTTTAAGAGTGGTAATACTTTAAACTCTAAAAGTAGATTTGCCAGTGCTCATCTGTCAGAAGGCCTCCAGACAACATCCACCTTTTAGAAACCCTCCCAAAGTGCCACGGGCAAAACAACAATCATCCTTTTTGTGAGGGGCCAGAGAGTGAAACACAATCCTCTCTAGGTCTGTTTCACTTACCATCTATTTTCTGGAAGTAATCTGAAATGCTCTATTTGACCATTATTTCACAACACCCTTTATTGCATCTGCATTCCATTCTGATCTCGTTCTTTCTCTGTACATTTTATTCCCAAATGTATTAAAATATGATAGTTTTAATATGATATTTTAATTTTTTTTTGTCGTATGTGAGAGCAGACAATATAGAACTGAAAGCAAGGGGTTTTTTTCTCTATTATCCTTTCCAGTTAACCGTGTTACATGTGCCCTTTGTGATATGGTGGGCACAAGGGCCTCTTCACTGAAAGCACACATCCATTCCTGACAGCATCAAGAAAATCCTTTCCATTGTCCCCTCTGTGACAGCAGGTGAGAAAACTTAAGGCTCATGGTATTGTGATGTGGTGGACCAAGTTGCATATATAAGCACTGACAAATTATGTTTAAACTTGCCTGAGAAGATGAGAGGCTTGGCCTTTGGATGCTGGAAGTGGGATAAAATATTTAAGCACTTTTCAGTTCACTTTGTGGGTGGACAGAAGGAAATAATTGGAATTTCTAGACCAGAGAGGATGAAGTGACTGCTTGACAGTGGACAAGAATTTTCTCTAAGTGAACATAAAAAAAGGGTGATGATTGTGGAAAAATCACCCCAGATTTGGGCACGGTGTGGATGTGTGGGAAGAAAGAGGGAATGGAAAATGAAATCCAGAGCACATCAAAGAGATGTCTGCACTATCCCCTTTCCACAGGTGGGAAAACTGAGGTAGAGAAGCAATTTACACATATTCCGCTTTCACTTGTTATTGTCAGAGCCAAAAATTTCTACCTCCCAGTCCTAAACATTAACCACAAGGCTACTCCTCTGTGCTATTATATCTGTTATTTGTTTTGCCTTGTTTTCAGTTTTAAGAGCGCCTCTGATCTGCATAAACATGTCGAAACACAGTGATTCAGGTGCCTACAGCTGTGATGCTGAAGGATGTGGTTTTATTTCATGGACTTCTCTGACTTTGGAGACAGCACTGCAAGAGAGTGCATGTGGGGAGTATATTAAATAGCAGGGTAAAACGTATTTCTGTAAATGAGACCAAAGTTTCAAATTTATGTGCGTTTAGTTTCATGTCAATTAAGGAAATGTTCTATTTTTTTGCACCAAATCAGGTATTTATTTGCACACATTTCTAGGGCTCTTGTAATCATTATGCAAATGCCTGATTCCCCCTCACCTATAGATCTGGAGTGCTTCCTTTAGGTACATGCAGTTGCATACTCAGAGTCTTAAACCATGGCCAACTCTCTCCCCCTCCCTTTTTTTTCTTTTTTTTTTTAAAAAAAAGAAATAAACCACATGCCAATTCTAATCTCAACAGCAAAATATTACAGGGATTAAAACCTCATGTCACTTTTCTCCTCATGTTCATACTCCCTTAGAACTAATATGTTACTTGAAAATAGAAAAGCTTTTAATTGGGTGAGTGTGGTCGCACATTAAAGTTAATTTTGAGTTACTATAATTTATGGATGCTTGTTGCCTGTTTCTTCAGCTTTTCTGAGCTGCAATCACTGCTGTGTTGTAAAATGAATATATTTTAGTGGGAGCTGTGTGTCACACTGCTCTTGGAGATATCTCCAGCACTGATGGCCAATGCAGAGGATTTCCACTGGGGTTCCTCAGTCAGACAAATTCTAACAACCTCAAATAGGAAACGTTTTAGGAAGCTGACTTCAAAAAGGTTTTCAGCTATTTAGTGTGGTTTTCCCTTTTTCAACCAAGGATTAATTTTTGTCATATACACTTGAAAGCCTTCCATGACTCTAACAGTCATTTTTCCCAAGAATAATGGCATTCTGAAATATAAATACCACATCTTTCAGAAACGTTTATCCTGGAGTTATTCATTGACCCAGCATCTTCGAAAAGTTCATAATCTCAGCAATTATTCTCATTCCAGGTGCGTTACCAGATGATTCTTGTACAGACCATAAAGTATTTTTTCCTAAAACATTTTGTTTAAGAGCTGCAAATATTTAATTAAAAGCTCTCTTAAGTTTGATTGCATTTTAGGCATTCTGAGTGTGAAACAATTTACTACTAAATTTTCGCTATCATGATGGAAAACTTAGTCTAAAGATGGCTGAACCAAGGAAATAAAAAGGTCTTTTTGCTTTTATTGCTTTTTCCACTGTGAAAATCTTGTAGCCTTGACTGTTGGAAGAAATTTTTTAACCCTGCAAGTTTGTATCCACCCAAAGAGAGTATGTAAATATAGGAACAGCTTCTGTAGTATAAATAAGACAGGACATTTTGGGACAAAAAAATCCAACAAATTAAATATTATTATAAATAGGTACCTCTTATTTTCTGTTATGTGATGTGTATTTGATAAAAACTACTTACTGGAACCCTTATGCAGGTGTTCCTTCACACAGAGTGTCTTTTGTTTGAGTGCCACATAGTATACAGCAATCTAATTCAACTTTTAATTGCTGACATTATCAGTTTTGGCAATCTAATTTAAATATTATTCTTATTTTCTGCTGTAAATGCTATGCTTGAAACTTATAGTTTCATTATTTTCAATTGTATTCCCTTAGATATAAAGATGACAGTGAAGGCCATCAGAGTTTGGATGTAACTGCTGTGGGCTGGGGTCAGGATCCCCAGATGGTAACAAGTAAGTCTTGACCAAGTCAAAATAGTTTTGGAAGAGAAGAGGGGACACTTGAATGAGCTTCAGCCACAGTCACCAGCTACTGGAGAAAATGTTCTGGTGGAAACAGGGACTTCTCTGCAAGAGCCAGTCTGGGCTGAACTTCAGGCTGTTTTGGAACCTGTTGTACTTCCACTGAAGTTGATGGAGCAACACCAACCAACACGATGGAAAACCCCAGTAGGAATGGATCTGGGCTTGGGAATTCGGAGATATTTCTAGAAAAACAGGTTCTATTGGATTTTTACTGCGAATAAATCAATTTTTTTTTTACTCTCCGGAAGAGGTTTACTTTTTTAAACAAAATATGTTTTCAAGTTTTCACTTTTATCCTTGTCAAATCTTTTTATAATGCTGTGTTTTCTCAGCTTTCTTGTTAAATTATTCTGATATGTTTAGAGAATATATGCAAGACAAACACAGCATTATGCACATAAAGTACTTTAATTTATAGCCATTTATATTCCTATATATGATGTTTCATTCTGGAGAAGAAACTTTTAAGTTCTATATATTCACATAGCATATTTATTTATTTCAAAAATATAGCCCATGGGAAAAGTGTTGAGCCAATGCACAAGACAAACAGTTTGAACTGGTAGGTAAAACATCCCATTTTTATTAGTCCACCACATTATTTATTAAGCAATAGATAACAGGTTGTGAGATGTATATCAGGAAATTACAATTTTGGTAAGTTTCTTAGCTTTGCTTAGTGACTTTCAAATTATTTCAAGAGTTATTAGAGAGTCTTTCTTCCAGAGTGGACTTTTAAGTTACAGTCGATCTTTAAATGAATAAATTTAAATTAAAAAAGAAGGTTGTGTCTAAATAAAACAGTTAAAGATGCTCACAGAGCTGACTTCAGGATTTCTATACCATTTATACACATGTGCTCACCGCTGCTTCAGCCTCACAACCTACTCCAGGTTGTCTGTCGTGTTTAGCAACCCTGGCCAGAGAGAGCAAAGGAGTTTAAAAGCCGTCTCAAATATAGTCAGATTAAAAGAGCAAAAATCTCCTTCCACCGCTTTGCTGCCTCGAAAGCTCCTGCTTTGCAGGCGGCTGAGACCTTTGTGCCCGGGTTTTAATCTTATTAAATATGCTGGGCCCTAAGTCGTGGCGATTCAGGTGATGTTTCAAGGGCGGTTGAGCCATTCGAGCAGTGGGGGCAGCCAGACAGATGTGGGTGGCAGCCTGATTTTAATCTGCCTTTTGTGCAGGAACCAGAGAGCCAGCATTTTTAATACTTTACAGCGCAGGGAAAACTGACTCACGTTTCTCTGGGCAATGAATAGGTACCACTATAGCCTCTGGGATTTCCCCTGCTAAATATCAAAGGCCTGCAACAAACGACCGAGGTGTTAATGCTTCCCAAAGAAAGAGTCCTTTATAATGGAAAGTATTAGTCAACCAGAACACAGAGGAGTCCTTCCCAGATCTTTTACAATAGCTTACCAGAAGTCTCTAATCCAATATCCAACCATTTACTCCCCATGCCTGCCCGATTGGGAGGCTGGTGCCTCCAGTGCAAGCTGCACTGCAGGTACCAAGGTTAATTTGCACCAAGGCCATTCAGGGTTTCATATGACAGATTTAGACACGGTATTATAGATTTGTACTCGAGCTGTGGGACTGCACTAGCTGGGCAAGAACATGACCTGCAAGTCCCAAATTCCCACAGCTTCGTGTGAGTCTGTTAAATACATTTTGGAAGGCAAAATCAGCTGCAGGGGCAGACCCAATGGGATGAGAACTTATTAATGGAGACCTATTTTTGAAAATCATATTTTAAAATAATTTCCCTCACTTATCCTGCTTAATGACAAGCTAGAGTTTTATCCTGCTATTGCTTAGGTACCTGCTTCACTTTATTACTATTATTCACAGAGTTTGCATTCACACAAGGGCTTTGCAAAGCGAAAAAGTTACATCCTTTTTTTTTTTGTCATTTATCTATTTTAGAATTTGCAGTCTTGTATATAGTTTATATGCAGAGGCTTTGCTAACACATCTACAAGGCAACAGTAGTTAGAAATTATGATTTTTAAGGGTGTTTTTTCAGTGTTTTTTTAAGATTTTGTGTTAATATTTTAAATTATTGTTAAGATTGTTACCACTCCAAGATGCTGGTTTGCACGTACGAAGCAAAACAAAACATCAATCTGAAAGCATTTTGGTGAAAAGAGGCGCTTTTTTTCTTCTTTTTTTTTTTTTTTCTGGCGTTGACATACCAAATTTTTATTTTTTTTTTTTTTTTTTTTTTTTTTAAGACCGGTTATTTGTACTACAGTAACTGCGTGTAAATCTGTTTGGGTTTGAAAACTAGAATTTTGTTTCTGCTTAATTTTCGAAGTGATTCTCAAGCTGTTTTCCCACACACACAGCCAGGGCTGCTGAGTGTGATCCCACAGAAGAGGCTGCAGTGGGGACTGAACGCTCTGAGTGTGATCCCATAAAAGAGGCTACACTGGGGACTGAACGCTCTGAGTGTGATCCCATAAAAGAGGTTGCAGTG
>NW_020884872.1:3941684-3951238 GCF_003945725.1 Corapipo altera | reverse complement strand
AAAAGAGGTTGCAGTGGGGACTGAACGCTCTGAGTGTGATCCCATAAGAGAGGCTACACTGGGGACTGAACACTCTGAGTGTGATCCCATAAAAGAGGTTGCAGTGGGGACTGAACGCTCTGAGTGTGATCCCATAAAAGAGGCTGCACTGGGGACTGAGCGCTCTGAGCGTGATCCCATAAAAGAAGCTGCAGTGGGGACTGAACGCTCTGACTCACCTGCCACCCTGTCCCACGACACGGTGTGACATGTGCCAGGCAAATATCTTTGCCCGACACATCCTTTTATCCGGTACCTCCTGGGAGAAAGCGGCTCCACGGGAGACAGGGCGTTATTTGCCAGGATTTGTGGGATCCAGCCTGAAAAACAACTTCTCCCCGCGCACAGCAGGTATGAGGCGGCCGTGAGTCATGAGGGACTCGTTCTCATGGAGCCAGATCATCAGATAAAGGACCTGGCGCGGGTCCACCGGGCGCTGTAAAACCAGAGCGATGGCTGGAGCGCGGCTCTGGCACGGCATCTCGGCGGATTTCGGGGCGACCAGCCCAGCCCTGGGCTCTGAGGAGGCAGGAGGAGACAGCCCTGCCACGCTGACAAAGAGCCTTCCCCTTGATAATGACCCCGGAGATGGTGCCCTGCAGCACAGCCAACAGCAGGGGGGGGAGAAAAAAAATAAAATGTACCTGAAAAATGACCGGCGTCTGCCAAGAAGCAAAGCAAGACCCAGCTTGAGGAAATCATGCAGAACACCTTCTCTGTTCTCTGAGAATGAGAATTTAAAACTAGGCATTCTTTTCCTCGGTACCACAAAAACAACCGTGTTTAGTCATTTGCTGCTAATGCAAATGTGATTAATCTTCGAGGGGTTTTTTTAATTGGTATTTTTTTCACTTTGTGCAGGGTCTCTACCATCACAAACAGAGCTGATAACAAGATATATGTAAAATTTTGGTTGTTTAATACTTCTCAATCAGGTTCCCGAATGCAGGGCTTTTTTATCATCCTTGCAGAGGAAGAGTGTTAGCAAATGTAGTTCATTAGTTTCTAAGATAGCAGAGGTGTCTCTGGGGAAAAAAAAAAAAATCTCAAAGCTGGATCACTAAGCAGTGCTATTATTTTGCACAGGCTTTAAAGTTTAGTGTCTGGGAGAGGAGTGGTTGCCCTGATACGGTTTTTAGCATATAATTCCATGAAATAAGACATGTTAAAAGCAATCTGCAAAGCCTGCCTAAAGCCCCAAACCAGTAATTTTCTTACTAGATCACATCAAGTACAGAGTATGTTCTGTTACTGTCTACAGTAAGGAGCTTATGTGATCTCCGTCAAATGATGATGTGCCTCAGTTCTCTGCTTCTAAAGAAGAGTTCTCAGATTTACAAGGAAGCCACAAGATTTTTATTAACTTGTGTTCTCATTTGCTCAGCTATTATAGTCACAAAAACTAAAAGCACTTTGCTGAAGGCCCAAGCATGGTCCCCCAACCTGCCTTTTAATTAATGGCTTAACTTTTGTACGTCCAAATCAATCCGTAAAGGAACTGACTGTTGGGGTACTGAGCAGGTAGAGCTGCCATTACTCTAAGCTCTGAACCAGCAAAAATTCATCCGTGTGCCTGGCTGCCTGGAGGACATTCCAGCTGGAATGTCATTGACCAGTAGGATTATCTACACTGCTTTAAAAATTTTCTTCAGCAGACACGGTGGTTTAGGATTTCCCACACTCTTCCTACCACTCATTCCCATCCCCACACCACACTCCTCAGTTGCCTGCGAGGGTGTGCTTTAAATGACATCAGCAAGGAGCTCCAGCATCTCCTACAATGTGCAATTGTGTCCCTTTCATCACCTTCTTCCGAGGTAGTTTCCTTCCAGCCTAAAACCCTCCCTTGCTGTCGACATTCAGGAGCACCTGGTAAGCCAGGCCAACTTTCTGGTCTGCCTGAAAAATTCACCGAGGGAGTGTTTTTTTTTTAAGTGAGATCACTGAGCTGATTCAGTTACCACTGAGCTGATTCAGTTACTGTTCAACCACGTGAATGCAAGGGCAACCTCAGGAACACCAGCATGACACAAGAAGGGGATGGTAGCCTCCCTCAGAGACAGGGTGGAAATGGGCAAATAGACAGATTTTTGTTTAATAGGGTTGGAAAATTGCAACCTGCAAATTAATGCTCTTTTATTTCAGCTTTAAGGCTATTACCTAGTTGCCAGCTGCTGTTCACAAAAAATAGGTGCAAAATAATTTAGCTCCAACATACAGGACAAAGGTGCCCTTTGACCTCTTGAAGCACCAGGTTGGTTGAGTTCATACATGCCAAGCAACCCTTTAGAAGGATTTCAATCTAAAAAGAAAAAGCTGAAGCATTGGATTAAATCCTGTTCTCTGAAAGGACTGAGAAATACTGTAAGACAATGAAACAGAGTGAGAAGAGAGTTTCTTTGTGATGCTTCTGCTAACATACATGCACAGGAGAGAAGGATTTATACAAGGCTGGCTGCCTTGCCACAAAAAGCTAAATTAGGTTGGTTTCATATGATTTGTTCTCAATAAACCTAGTACTGACTGCTGTTTGTCAGCCTGGCTAACTATTAGCATTTTTTTTTTATTATTTATTTATTTATTTATTTATTTTATTTATTGTCAGGGACCTCTGAGTGCTCTGGAATTCACTTGCTACTTTTCTTTTCTGCCTCTGGAAGACAAGTTCTTCTGGTGACCTTTTCCAGCCTTCTTACACTTCATCAACTAAAAGCTCAGAGCCTAGACAGCCAGTTCTCTGAGCATCCTAACTGTGAATTTTGTTTAAGGCTAGCCCTTTTGAAAGCATTTAAATAACTGAAATTCTCTCAGATGAACTCTTTCCACATTCTATCATGAATCCTGACTCCTTTCTTGCTGAGGTTTGTTGAAATAATTCTCAAATCACAGTGCAGGTAGAAGGTGTACAATCTACTTTTTGATCAAACTTAAGTGCCAACTAAGTGCAAGCTGGGTTTCATCTAGTTCAGTTTTACAACTTTAGCCATCTTCCCAATGAAACAGGAGTTTGAATAACAATGTTCATTAGAGAAACAAAGTCTCTGGTGTGCTACTTGTAACAGAGTCATGCACACCTTCAGAAGTGTCCAAGGCCCTGGTTCTCCAAATGAGTTTAAGCAGAGTTCTTTGAGAGCATGGCACTCTCTCCAGGCTGATCCAGTGAGACCTGAAGCCCCAGATAAAATAAAGGAACAAGTCAGGGTGATAGCCAGAAGAAGGAGGCCATATAGAAGTGACCTATGGACTTGTCTCTCCACACAGCTATTTTGTACTCCTGATTTATTTATACATTGATGTTCTCATTCACAGTAAGCCATTGTTTAGTTTAATCCATAGTAAATTAAGCAGGAAGAAGTCCATGTGGAATAAAGCCCTGAAAACAGACTTGATGCCCCGTGTCTTTTGAAAGTAATTAAATGTCTCTGTAGATTCTTTTTTAAATGGAGCTTTGCAAAGAACTGCTATTATCCTGGCTTTAAAACACATTGTCCTCTATCTATTGCCTAACCTGCCAGATTAAATGACACACACTGGCTGCCTAGAACAATCACCTTGAGTCTGATATTCAGTGTAACAAACAAACACGAGCTTTATTAACCTATAGACCTGTGATAGGTGTGAAGGTCGTGATGCAGACAGGAACAGCCTCTTTACCTCCGTGTTACACACCAAAAGTTGCAGGTTCCTTCCTTCCAACTGCAGCATCTCAGTGACACAATGAGACCCCGTGTCCACTGGTCTGAGTTGTGGCTGAACACGAGCCCAGGTGTGCCCAGGTGAGCAAGAAGGCCAGTGGCATCCTGGCCTGTATCAAAACTTGTGTGGCCAGCAGGACCAGGGGAGTGATTTGTCTCCCTGTACTCAGCACTGGTGATGTCATACCTCAAGTGCTGTGTCCAGTTCTGGGTGCCTCAGTTCAGGAAAGACATTGAGGTGCTGGAGCAGGTCCAGAGAAGAGCAAAGGAGATGGGGAATGGTCTGGAGAGTCAGTCCTATGATGAGCAGCTGAGGGAGCTGGAGTTGCCTTATCCTGGGCAAAAAGATGCTCAGGGGAGACCTGATCACTCTCTACAACTACTTGAAAGGAGGTTGTAGCCAAGTGGAGGTTGGGCTCTTCTCCCAGGCAACAAGTGACAGAACAAGAAAAAATGGCCTCAAGCTGCACCAGGGGATGTTCAGGTTGGACATCAGAAAGAATTTCTTCATGGAAAGGGTGGTCAGGCATTGGCAGGGTCTGCCCAGGGAGGTGGTGGAGTCTCCATCCCTTCGAGATGTTCAAGGAACAACTGGATGTGGCACTCAGTGCTCTGGGCTGGGTGACAAGGTGGAGAACAGTCACAGGTTGGACTTCATGATTTTGGAGGTTATTCTCCAGCCTAACTGATTCTATGACTCTGAGTCCAGTGGTACCTGCAATTAGACCGACAAAAGGAACCAGGCACTGCAATCTGCCACTGGGATCATCAAAGCTTCTAATCCCAGGGGCAACTAAAACCCAGAGACGTGTCAGTTCTCAGCACTAGTTTCCCAGAAGCCTAAAAGCTGTTGCTCCAGAGCTTGCCTGGACAGAGACAAGCCTTGGCCATGCAGTGAAGGCTCCCGGAGTCCTGCAGAGCCGAGTGGGATGCACAGGGGAAGGGATGGAGGGACGGGGTTCCCCGAGCAAGGGAAGAAAAAAAGGCAGGAATACAGTGGCTTGTGCTTCCCTGCCCTTTATTTAACAGCTGATTTGTCACGGCTCAAAAGCGTACGCTCGCTCCCCTCCCTCCCCATCGCTTTTGCCCGAGGAGCTCCGGACACGAACTTTGCCCCGGGGCAGCTGTAACCTGGGAACTGCCCCGCTCCCCCGGTCCCGGGAAACAAGAGGGGCCTCTGGAAAACCCACCCACTCGCCCGGCCCAGGAAGTGACGCCGGGCCGGTCCCCCCCCCGGCACACACCTGACTCACCTGACTCACCTGGGCGGGCGGACGGCGGGGAAGGAGGGAGGGAGCGGCGGCGGCTGCGCTCGCTCCGCGGAGCCGGGCGGTGTCCGTGCACAGCGGCAGCGATGGCCAAGGACAGCGGCTCCCCGTGGGCCATGGGACTGCTGAAAACCTTCGAGGAGAGCGAGTTCGGCAGCTGGGAGAAGATCGGCTCGGGGGGGTTCGGGCAGGTGTACAAGGTGCGGCACCTCCACTGGAAGACCTGGCTCGCCATCAAGTGTTCGCCCAGCCTTCATGTGGATGAGAAGTAAGGGGCCGACGAGGGGAATTTGGGGGGAGGACGACGGTGCTTTTCCCACGGGGGCATCCCAGAGTCCTCGGTTGCCCCACAGCTCCCTGCGGTTGCCCTTGCGTGGATGTGCAGCTGGGGGGAGCCGCGGGGTCACTGAGGGCTCCCCATCCGCAGCCTTGCCCGCCTCGCAGCCCTTTCTTCCGACAGCAGCAGATAGGATCAAATATTCCATGTGCCCTGCCTGTTCCCTCGGAGCCACTCGGAAAGCATTTTTGCCCTGCCCAGGTTGTGCGTGTGTTGGCTTGTGCTAAAAGCAGTGGGCCTGCTGTGGCTCCAAAGGTCCTGGAAACCAGTCCCGAACGGGAAATGCTGAATGGGACCCAGGGGCTCCTCGGTGGGCTCCCTGCCTTGAGCAAAGCAGTCCTTTAGCTCGCAGGTGTGTTAGCTGTGACTCCTGTGCGGTAGTAGCAGGTTTAGGGTGGGGGGTGTTGGGGTGTGGGTGCTGTAGCCGCGGGCTTGGTGTCTTTTGGGAGTGGGTGCTGGAAGGAGACGTGCTGGGAAGTGTGTTCACCACGTTCAGCTCAGGGTCAGCGCCTCTCTCTGTGTCTGTGTGCTCAGGGTGAGTCCTCACTGGGCAATCCAGTGTGGGGCTGTGTTGTAGGTAGAGGTACCACACAGTGGGAACCCCCTCCAGCCCAGCTGCCCTCTGTGAGTAGCTGTGGTTCGTGGTGCTGGACGATGGGCTGTGCTGTGCTCATGCTGTGTATGGGATCATAAAATGATTTGGGTTCGAAGGGACCTTAAAGATCATCCCGTTCCAACCCCCCACCGTGGGCAAGGACACTTTCCACTACACCAGGTTGCTCAAAGCCCCGTCCAGCCTGGCCTTGAACACTTCCAGGGATGGGGGCCTACTGAGTGCAGCTCTCCTTTCCTAGGAGAGGAAGGCTGTCAGATGCATCTTTAGAAACATCCTTCTGTTTTAGGGACAGGAGTGATTTCCAGCAGTCAGCATCTGTGCAGAAGGAGGTGAGTAGGGTCCGATCGCATTCATGGAGCTTTTCCAGCTCCACCTTGATCTTTGGGATCTTTACCAACTCATGAGCTGATGCTGCAGTTCATTTTTTGAGGCGTGGGGTTGGTTCGGTCCCAAAAGGTTTTCCTTATGGATCCTGCAGGAGGAGGGAGATAAGCTGCCCCAAGATTGAAAATGTTTGTAAACCTCTCTTCTACAAGATTTCTGGGGTAGTGGGGCATCTTTTCCATTATCTGAACTGCTGACTTTGCTATAGGCATGGCTTATGTAGAATAGTAAATGAAATTAAATGTCCTTTCTAAGAAAGGGGAAAGGGAGAGTTTAATATATGCATGGGGTAGCTGTGCTGTCTGTGAATAAAATGGAAAAGACCTCAGAGTTGTAAAGGTTGTTTTGTTGGGTTAACCTGCAAGCCCCCCTAGCATTAAAACTTCAAAGTAGATTTCAGGCTTTATGCTTATTGAGGCCTAATCAAAATAGTACTGTAGCTGATTAATTTTTCAGTTAGGATTAAAACATGTCTTAAAAATAAGCCAGAACGTTTGTTACACTTTTAGTTTGCAAAACACATCTGGAAGTTTACTCCAGAAGTTAATTTTCACTCTGAGTCGAAGGATGCTGTCACCTATTTTAATATGAACAATTAATTTTGAGAGTTGCTACCACAGCTGTATATTAATATATACTGTGTGCAGGGAACCACCTGTCCCTCAGTGGCTATGAAGTGTGCACATACTGGAAGACCATACAAACATCCAGTGCAATAAGCGAAAATGACTTGAGAATTTGGGAACTTTGAGGGCGTGGTGGGGCTCCTGCAGCTTCTGATTCATTTCAATAAACCAATCCTTGAAACACTAATTTATTTTACTGTAGAATTTGTGCTTCAGATGCTTGAGGGGGAGCATTGATTAGAAACTGGAGGGTTCCTGGCCTTTGAAGCAGCTGCTCTTACAAAATAAAGCTTAGCTAAATTTTTTTTTTATAACTAGTTCTCCTTTGGTTTTTGGGTTGCTCTCCCTTTCAGGAGTTGATTCCACTGAGACTTTTCACTCAAAAAACTTTTCTAATAAACTTGTGCTATTCAAATGGTGGAGTGGGGGGCACAGACAAAGTCAAACACTACCTCTTTAGTCCGCAGGTCGAAACAAGCCTGTGTAATTAGACTGTTAATCCAGGAGATTAACTTGACTAGCTGTTACTTGGAACCCTGTGAAGAGCTAGAAGAATTGCCAGTGGTATCAGAAACATTAACTGAAAAACAGGGAGGCTTTTTCTGATGTATTTATTTGGTACCACATTAAAACCCTGTTTGTAATGGCTCGGTGGCGGTAACGCTCTGTAGTCTTTCTTGCTGTGCTTCTGCAGACAGTGAGAGATTTGGAGTAATTCCCTTGGCAATTATCACATCACAGAGCCAAGTGGCCTCCAGCAGAAGAAAAACTGAATGTAGAGCCAGAAGTGCTTTTACCTTTAAGCCCAAGCCCTCTCAGACAATCCAGCCAGATTCCATTCCTAACACCTTGTTTGCTCCCGCTTTCCCCAGTCCCCTGAGTCTGCATTTCCCAAATATGACTCAAGGTGCTCTCAAAGTGGGGAGGGTCGATGTAAGTCCAAAGGAAAAGAGTGTGACAAAGAAAGGTGGAGGAGCCTCTTCCCCCAGGACTTGCAGTGGAGAGGGCGAAGTCACTTCTCTTTACCCGTGTGGGCCAGGAGGAAAGTGTGATCTGGAGAAAAAGGGTGGGGATCTTGGAGAGGATCCTTTGTGGATCTCTTACATCTGAACATAAATGTGCAGGCTGTAACGGGTGTGAAAGAGGCAACGTTTCCTGGAGAGGGCTCCTCACTGGAGGTGTCGGCCGTGGGGGTGACTGCAGGGTTGTGGAGGTAGAAAGATCTGCCTTCTTCGTTGGGGAAAAAAAATTAGCAAAGGCTTGTGTGTACCTCCCTCTGCATATCCTGGATTTGGGAGTGGGGCAGGACTTAGAAGTTTAGGAGGTTTTGGAAGTGCCTTGCTGTTAGCGGAATCTGTGTTTATTTAGGTGATGAAGGTGAATAAACATCTCGGCCTCTGGATGTGTAAGTCGAACCTAATACTCTCCTTGTGCTCCTTAAGGAGTAAAAGTGAGCCTGGCTCTCCAGTTTAACCTGTAATCCTCTGGTACCAGGGCTGTGCTACAGAGGTCTGTTAGCAGGGCTGAGATCTGTTAACCTGAAAGGTTTTTTTCTTTTTTTTTTTCCTTCCCTTTTTTTCCCCAACATATTCTGCCCAGACCACGCAGTGGTTTTTCCTGTATTCTCTTATTCACGTTCTTCTCTGAGGGTCAGCAATGTGCAGGTCGTTAAAGATGTTCCCTGCAGAGCAGAGGACACTGTATACCCTTAAAACCTATGGCACGATGCAGATGAAAAGAGTTCCTGAAGAAATTCAGAGGTGTTAATAATTTTGTGGCCCCCATCTGCACCACCAGCAGTTTTTGCATTCCCGACTTCCCTGGGCTGGGAAAAGCCTGGCTGCTCTGCCTCTGGAGGTGTTTAACACAAATGGCCCCATGACAGGTTTTCAGGGCCTTTTTTGAGTTTCTCTGGAGCAACTTTTAACTGCTCTGTCTCAGACTCCATTAGGGAAATGTGGTGGCAGCGGTGGGGGAATATAAAACTGCAAGGACTGCCTCGTGAGTTTAAAGCTGTGTTTTTATAACAGTGTTATCTCTAGGGCATAAAGATTGGATACACACAAATGCAGATACAGCCGTAATTCCTGCTGTTCTTGTGGCAGGGTTTGTGGTACAAAGTCTGGGCCCTGGGGAGTGAGGTGGTGGGCAAGAGCAAGTCCCTTGTCTCTCCTGCAGAATCCAAAGAATGCAGCCCTGTCTGTTCGAGGTCTGACTTTGAGTGGAAGCAGACAACTCTTTTGAGGATGTCAGAGGTCTCCCATTCATGTAATATTCGTGATTGCTTTGAAAATGGCTGTTCTGTTATCCACTTCTCTGACAGAGATGCTGTTTGGCACTGGACTCAGTGCTAGAGCTCTTGATGTGTGTGCCCCTGTCTTCTAAGTCCATTATAGGGGGAAGTGTGGGCACCCCACGATTTACATGAGTTCAGCTGTCCTGTGTGCAAGTTTTTTCTTTTTTCTTTTTTTTTTCTTTTTCCTTTTTTCCTTTTTTCCTTTTTTTCCTTTTTTTCCTTTTTTTCCTTTTTTCCTTTTTTCCTTTTTTCCTTTTTTCCTTTTTTCCTTTTTTCCTTTTTTTTCCTTTTTT
>NW_020884872.1:3941515-3941584 GCF_003945725.1 Corapipo altera | reverse complement strand
TTTTTTTCCTTTTTTCCTTTTCTCCTTTTCTCCTTTTCTCCTTTTCTCCTTTTCTCCTTTTCTCCTTTT
>NW_020884872.1:3916792-3941505 GCF_003945725.1 Corapipo altera | reverse complement strand
TCCTTTTCTCCTTTTCTCCTTTTCTCCTTTTCTCCTTTTCTCCTTTTTTCCTTTTCCCTTTTTTTTTTCCTTCTTCCTTTTCTTTTTTCCCTTTTTTTGTTAAATTTTTATTACCATAATGGTAGGATATAATACTGGAGGGGGAGGGGAATGGAGCCAAGGTTCTTAGAGAAGATAATTCTGACTCTTTAATCGTGTAGGCGTTAAATAAGAAACTATTATAACAGAGGCTAGTCCTGTGCCTCTTGACTGAGAAACCCCATCTGGAGCTTTTCTTTTCCTCCACTTTGGATAGTGCAGAATAATTTCTAAGCGCTAGGAGTAACTGAGCAGTGTAACACACACCCCCGTCCCATCCTTTGATCTGTTAAATGTGAACTTGGAGGATCCCTGCAGCATCCTTTGTTGCAGCATTAGCACTTGTGTATTGAGGCGATGGGCTCACTGAGAACACCTCAGCCGACTGCCAGTGGCACCTCGTAAGGGAAAAGGGAAGGGAAAGACCTTTGATCTTTGCCTGATGGAGGAGATCTTGTTTTAACGAGCTGTTTGTGTTAATACGATTAATGCAAGTGCACTCCAGCACTTGGCTAATGACTCCTTTGGCTCTCTTTATTTCTTTTGTCTTCTTTCTTTTTCTGTTTTCAAAAGGTGACAGGGGCCTTTTGGAAAGGTATTTGAAAGCCGACTTGTCTCCCCTGGCTGTGCCAGACCGCTGTCTGATTCAGTTTTGAATGCTCTGGGTTATGGGAAAGTGCTAAAGGTGGCAACTGTTGTATGGGGGCTTTATTTAAGCAGGCAAATTAGATAAAGGGCACTTGCCTGTTCGTTAGTAAGTTAATTCACTCAGTTAACCGGGTCTGGTTCAAGCAGAAAGGGAGCTTTTTATTATTATTTTGTTGAAAGTGAAAATTCTCTTTTTGTAGGGAAAATGCCCCGTTTCTAGCAGCCGATCTCTGTGTTTTTGATGATGCTCTCTGAGGCTGTTGTTAGCCCGGGGACCCCATCCCCGGGAGCCTGGTGGTTCTTGCTAGACTTTAGCTGTTGCTGGGTTCTTGCCTTGCCTTGGAGGGCTCAGACAGGTATTTTACATCCCTGACTCCAGAGCTCAGCCCGCCGAGGCCTGGTGAATTATGCTGGCTATGCATGTGGCTTGGGGGCAAGGAGTTGGTTGTGTTATTCATGGGCACTCCCTTCCAGCGTGCCAAGGAGCAAACTGGGTACTTGTCTGCAAAGGCAATTATTTCACAAGAAAGTTGCTGTAGGGAGCAGCAGGAGCCAACATGGTTAATAGAGAGAAAAGATTTCCCTTATCTTTTTTTTCCTCTCAGCCTGTACGTCCTTCTTAAACCATTTCTCAGCCTGATCTTGCCTCTGAAATAGGTCTGGTGCTTCTAGCTAAGCTCGACTTGCCCCTGGTGTGAAATGTTACCTGAATCAGGTGGTTGCAGGCTGCCACAGCAGGTGAGAAGCAGGCAGCAGACCGTGTTCCCACCTTGGTTGGGTTTACATCCCACAGCAGGCAAAGCAGAGGGGAACTGGAGTGTCCTAAAGTGGAGTCTGAGGGCCAAATGACAGCTCCCAAAATCGCTCCCACGTGGGAGCACTGAGGGTCCCTTGCAGGCTGTGAGTGGTGTGTGCTGCCCCCGACTCATCCAAGGACTGGGGGGACTCGTGGGAAGGGGAGACTTTGCTGCGTGAAGGTTGGACTCGGCATTTCTCTTTTTGGAAGAGAAGAGTGCTTCTAGCTCGGATGTAATTTTATTTTTTTTTTTAAAAGAAGTTTGGTGGAGCTGATAGCTGTGCTGTGGCAGAGGCTCCCGCAGCAGTAACTGTCATCACTTGTTGTTGGCACAGGGCACAGACTGCGGCTGGGGCAGGATTTGTCTCCAGGTGTTTTCCAGGCGACAGAGCTCTTTGCCTTGCAGAGGGTACAAGCATCTTCTGATCAGCTGTTGCAGTTGCTGAGAATGTGCTCCCTCAGCTTTATGTTTAAACCCTGATATCTCCCAGGAGAGTTGGTCACCCCAAAATGCCTGCACGGGGTAGGGGAGCATCAAAGCAATGTGATTTTTTTTTCTTTTGAAGTAGGACCCTCTGCTTACCAGGCATCTGTGTTAAAACTTCTTCCTGTTACTTCAGATACCGCTCTCCATTAAATAGCAGACACATCTTGTGTACATTGCTGTTGTGAAATAAGAGAGGGTCTGTTCAGGAAATCTGACCTGTCTGACCTCCCTGTGTCCTCCTGTGCATTGGTGGGTGACAGCAACAGTGATGTCACCAATTGTGAACAATACCCACAGCCTAAAGCTGCTCTGGGTATTGTTCATCATCACTAATAAAGCAGTTTTTTAGAGACTGAAGGTTCTTTCACTCACCATTTGTGGCCCCTCTTTGTGGGCATAGTCAGACTGGGGAGAGGACACTTGTTTCCTCTTTTCAGTTCGATGCCCAGTGGGTCCCTCTGGGCTGTTGCAGAAGTGAGTGAGGTGCAGGAGAAGGGCACAGCAATTAAGGGGCTTGACCTGGGAGGCTGCAGCTTGGACTGAGTAACACTTAACCCTCCACAGGGTCAGGCTGAAATGACCTGTAAACAACCCGGGGTGCTCATTACACCTGCCAGGACCAGGCCTGTTACATCATTTAAAATGGTGCACTGGGAGTTTTTGGCATCTGCTGGAGCTGAGCGAGCACAGTAATGTTGTCAAATCTGTATTTTGAGGACAAGGAGGCTTTTGTTGTGCCTCCCTGCCTACAGCAGGCAGCTTGCTCCCCTACATGGTGGCTCCCAGGGATTCCTCTCCCAGTACTTGGGTCGGTGCATGGCTGCTGGAGCAATGCTGTCCGTGCTCTCTCCTGATTAACTCAGCCTTGTGACTCACAAAAAGTTAATGACTTTAGCCCAAGGACTTACAGCAGTGGTAAATGTGGGCTCTGCATGTATTGTCCTCGTTCTTAACAGCACAGCATAAACATCAAAGCGGGGAGATGGGCTTTGTGCTCGGGATATTTGCACTGTGGAAGTGTGTGCCTCGCCTGTTTTTCGTCCTTTAGAAGCATAAAAAACAAAGTTAGTAAACGTGGAAATACACCTGGGGTGCAGCATGGTTCAGTCAAGTGGGTTATAAGAAATGTTTTGTGCACGTCTGGCGGGAGGAAAAACGTTTACTCCATCCTTCACCTCCCCTTCTCCTACCCAGGGAGCGCATGGAGTTACTGGAAGAAGCCAGGAAGATGGAAATGGCGAAGTTTCGCTACATCCTCCCTGTTTATGGCATCTGTAAAGAGCCGGTTGGCTTGGTCATGGAATACATGGAAACGGGGTCTCTGGAAAAGCTCCTGGCTTCCGAACCTCTGCCCTGGGAACTGCGCTTCCGCATCATCCACGAGACAGCCGTGGGGATGAACTTCCTGCACTGCATGTCCCCTCCACTGCTCCACCTGGACCTCAAGCCTGCAAACATCCTGCTTGATGCCCACTACCATGTCAAGGTATGCACTGGACAGTCTGTGCCAGGGACCCACCTTTGGATATTCCCGCGTGGCTCCTGCCAGGTGCAAAAAGCCTGGGAAAAACCAGCAGCATTCCTTTTGAATTAGAAAATGCCCACTGAGCCAACCCTGCCAATCTCCAGATTTAAATCCTGAGATTAGCTCAGTTGGTTAGAGCATGGTGCTAATAACACCAAGGTTTTGGGTTCCATTCCTGTCTGATCCATTCTCTTAAGAGTGGCACTTGATGACCCTTGTGGGTCCCTTCCAACTCAGAATAGTCTGTGAAAATATACCCAAATAAAACCCAAAACTAAATCCACCTGATTATGCACCATTTTGGTACATAAATAGAAGTACAGTTAGCAAACTTGTGAGAACTCCCCTGAAATTTTAGAAGGATGCAGTGAACTCTGGTTTTGAGACGTAATGGGTCCTGCTATAAATTCCCTCGCAGTAGGGCCATGAGGCAGATGAGAACGAGGACAGAAAAGCAGTGTGAACCTCTAAATCATCTCTGCCACTTGCACAGCTCCCAGTGGTTGCCTTGTTCTGTCTGGGTCTTCCTGGCTTTGTATGCACCACTAAATACACAAATCTCATTTACAGCTGGAGTCTGGAGAAGCCTTCCCAGAGGCAACTCATTTTTCCCTTTCATTTGCTCAGAGCATGTACAGTGAACAAGTATCTCTGTCCTGACTGTGTCTGCCAGAGGTCACTTAAAGGAATTTTTTGCGGCTGTAACAGCATGAAATTCTTTTTGTTATCCATTTCCAGAGTAAGCCAGCAAACTTGTTAGCCTTCTCTGTTGGAAGTTCTGTTTTGACAGCTGGACCAAGGAGGTTGTGCTTGCTTTCTCATTTTTCCTTTTGGAGAGGAAATAGACTGAAATACAGCTTTTTCCTGGGTTTTTTAGGGCTTGTTTTTTTGTTTTTGTTTGTTGTTTGTGTGTTTAGCAGTGCCATAATCCATCTGCTCCTTGTTTTCCTGCCCCCCTCACTGGTCAAGTGGCTTTCGTCTGGCTGTACCCTTCTGAAAATGAAGTTTTCATTGAATAAAGACATCTCTCCTGATGTCATGAGAGGGTTGGAGCCATGAGAGGAGTGAGCCTCTAATGAAATCACACCTGTGACAATCTCAGCTTTTTTCACTGGGCCTCTGGGTGCTTTACTTCTTAGAAGAATTTTCTTTCTGAGGCAGGAGGCATCTACAGGTGGTCATGCTATTAATACAGGGACATCAGGATCTGAACTGCTGAAAGCCTGTTCTCACACATTGGTGCTGAGAGGCCTGTGCTAGGTATTTATTTACTTAAAGTTCATGCTTGCTTGCATAACTTCTTAAATTCCTAATTCCTGACTCATCCATGAGCCAAGATATGAAGGCTGTATTTTTCTCACTGTTTCAGGAGGTTGAAATGCCTGATATTCTGCCTGCTGTACAGCCTATATCTGAGTGGTGATGTAATACGAGGGGGCAAAGTGCAAAATGTACAAAAACTAAAAAAGTTTCTGGTGAGGTCATTGCTGACATCCCTAAACTGTTGCTACTCACTCATGAAACACATGAAGGTCTTCAGACCCTTCCCATGAAGTTCAGAAAAGAATGGTCTAATCCAAACCTTTTCCAGCCAGCAGTCCTTTACATCTGCAGGCATCTTGGGAACCCCTCCAAGCAGCAAAGCAGACCCAGGAACCTATATGCAAAACAAGAGATGAACGTGTTCTGTGAGGCGCCTTCACTTTAAAAGTGTGGCCCCAAACCTTCTTTTTGAGTGATGTGAAACTCATAATTAAATTTCAGACCCTGCAGCTTGATTTAATGTGCATTTTCTTGCTGGAAGGCTACTGGAGCTGCTGATGGAGGTGTTTTTTTAAAATGTTGGCATTAATTTAGTAGGTGACCTGTCCCTAACAGAATCCTGAGGTGAGTGAAGAGATGTTGCACGCTGCAAAAGAAGAGTTTGGAGATAGGGAGGACTTTTATAAACTGTTTGCCCTTGAGCCAGGAAGCAGCCAGCCTTGCAGTGGAGCACATTAAGAAATGCTGCTGTGCCATGCTCGAGTTAAATGGCAACACACCCTCCTTCTTTTACGAGGACAGTACTCACTGTAAAGCCCCGAGTGAGGCTGATGACTAACACAGTGCAGTTCTACAGAACTTATCATCAAGTGGGTGCCTCCATATCATAAAGCCTGCGTCTTACATAAGTGTGTGCTGAATTTTGTCCTTGGGAGGGTAATTAAGAGGATAGGATTAGCCTGAGCAGGGATACAGATAGAGAGATATTAACTTTACCAAAGGCTCGTCGGGGGATTCCTTGGTGGTTTAAAATACATGGGTATAATATGTGCAACACAAGGTGAAGCTTTGCTGTTTTTTGGAGGATGGATTCATGCATCCTCCCTTGGGAGCTGGTGGTGGGACCTTCCTTCCCTACCATGTCTTGCTCCATCTTGGTTGCCTTAAACAGTGTGGTTTCCTTGGGAGGATTATCCCATACCCAGGCAGGCTTTGTTAGCAGGGATCAACCTGCATTTTTTCTTTTCCTTACTATCAACCTCTTGCTTCTATTTGTACCAAGATCCTCCCTGCCCCTTTCTCCAGTGCATATATGCAGTCTTCTGGTATTTACAGGCTGTTCAATACCTATTTTTTGCTTAACTCCCCCACGTCTTACGAGCTGCTTCTTCCTCTCTCCTGCCCTCCGTGCACATTGGGGATTGTCTCCCCTGAGCTGCCTGTGATGTGGCAATCGCTGGCACAGGGGAAGCAATGCCACATTCCAGCACTGCCCTCGTGGGCTGTGGGTTTGCTGTGATCCCTGCTGGGATGTGATCTCTGTCCAGGGACCCTTTGCAGGAGACTAAACACCCTACCACGTGCAGAAATCTCATACCCTGACTTGTTGCCAGCTGCCCATGCCGTCGTGCTCTCTCTCTCTGCTGCTTCCCAGGTTTCTTATCTTCAGTATCTCATGGTCAAGAGTGTTGGTTTTTGCTCAGGTATTTAAAATGAAGTCAACTTGCAGCCTAATACTTCAGGGCAAAAACCTTATGTTTAAGGTCTTGCTTCTCTTGCTATCCAGCCTGATTTTTTGCAGCTCCTCATCTTATCCTATATATGTGTGCACACACACAGACAGATACATGTGTATATGTGTGGGTTCATGCACACACCGAGGCAAGCCCGACCAGTTATTTTTCATCTCCCAGATCTTGCTTTTAAAGAACTTGAAGCAGAATGAGCTGCCCTCAGCTGTGCACTGCTGTGAGCTCACTGTAGTTGCTTTTATCCCCTCCCCAGTTCTCCAGTTTAAACCAGTATGAAGTTTGCTGCTGTGTTGTACCGTGCATTGATGGTCTTGCTAAACATGGGTAGTAGAAGTGGTCTTTACTTTTACTTGATTCAGCTGAAGAAGAGGCTGCAGAATTTCCGAGCATGGATTTAGAGGCAGCCTAGTCAGATGGCAAATTTCTTGATCAGAAATCTTCTTAATATAGGTGGTTAATTGTAGGTCCAAGTGATACCCAGAGGCCAGGCTGGTGAAGAGTAGTTGTCTCTATTAGAATACCTGATGTAGTTAGCACAGCCACTTTGTTATCAGCTGCAATTGCTCTCCTGTTATCAGAAATGAGGAGAATCTTTATTCTGTGTGTCCCTTCTGGCTGTTTCCCACCTTTCCTGATCAAGGTTTCCATGCAGGGCTGTTGTTGTATGGCTCTTTAATCCCAACCAACAAAGCTGGTTTGCACCTTGATCAATTGTCTAATTGATCTAATTGTGGTGGCACAGGGGAGGGAACAAAACCACCCCTGTTACAGTAATGCAGATTTATGATGGATTGAAATGGATGTTTGGCTTTGGTTTGTGCTGCTTCTGAAGAGAAGCATTACAATTGTCCCACCTGAAATGGGTTTTGAGGAGTTAAGGTTTCAGGGCAGACTGGAAAAGGATGGAAATATAGCCTGTTTCAGAAAGACTTCTTTTAGTAGCTAACTGAAGTGTTGTTCATAAACACTGAAGTAATGAAATAGGTTTGAAGTGCAGATGCTGGTTGTGTCTATACCTAGAGTTAATTTTTAATCATAATTTTTAGTAGTCCAAACATGTACATATTTCTTAAAAATTTCTGTCTTTCTTAAAGAACAAAACTGAAACAAAGAGCCCTTTCTCCTCTACCCCCAGAAAAACCAACCAAACAAAGCAACCCTCCCACCCTCAGACATCTGAAAACCCTGTAGACAAATGTGGTGGCGTTCTCAACATCCAGGTGCACAACAGACTTTGGACAGAGACAAATACTGGATGTGCCAGCAAGCGATTAAAAATTAATCTGATGGATTTGTTACCTATTTGATGAAGAAAACCTTTTGCTGAACTCTGTCCCTGAGTCCATGGCAGTGGGTTCTTGAGTCTTACTTGCAGGAAAATGCCATGCAGCATCAGGAGCTAGGAGCTCATTCAGGACATCAGGAGCTAAGGGCACAGTTCAGGATGGTCTGTCAAGAGTCATTAGTTAAGGAAAACACTTTCCAAGCGCTGATTTCCAAGATAGATCCCTGCAGTGTTTGGGAATAGCTGACTGTAGTAACCATTGTAGCATATCTTCTAGTTTAAAAAAAAAAAAATTACAGAAAATACTTTAACAAAGCCAAACCATCTGAAACTTTGCAACTGAGTGTTTTTCTACAAACCAGAATGGGAAAAAAACCCACAAACGACAGAGGCAGAGAAGGGCCAGTGTGCACGGTGCGCTCGAGTTAAAACAAACTAAACTTAAAAAAAAAAAAGAAAGAAACCCAAATCTTCAGGTCTGGGGATCTCTCAGTAAAGTCAGTGTTGCTGGGAAGGCAGGAAAACACGTGCAGCTCCCCTCCCCAGCCGGTGCTCACGTGTTTGTTCTCATGCAGACCTTTAAGGAGCGGAGCTGTCTGAACATGAACCATCCCACTGTCTGCGTGGGCTCTGGCCAAGGTTTCCTTTTTCTCTTCTTCCTACCCCTTCACCGCGGGTTTTGCATGAAGCCTCTGTCGCCTCCGTGTCTCCTCTCAGCTCTGCTGATACCAGGGGTGCTTTTGAAGCACGGTGGGACCCACCTGGAATAAAAATAACCGATGCGAGGAGCGAGACTGCAGGTTCGCAGGGCAGATCCCGGGGTGGGCTGCAGGGATAGTGGGGATGCAGAGGAGGGAGTGGGGAGGGCTGCTCCACTTCCACTGCCTGCACCAGCAAGGGTGCCTTGTGTTGCAGAACGAGGTACCTGGCAAGCAGTTTAAAGGCAAAATAGGTAAGTTAAGTGGCTCTATCTTCCACCCACTGCGCAGTTCCCACTGGTGTTTAAAGAAACTGCATAACTAAACACACCGTGCAGTTGTGGAAAATTTACCCTAAAGGAACTAATAAAAGCCACAAAAAGCTGCCTGCAGAATCACACTGTTTTGTCGCAGCCTGCAAGATAAACAATTCCCCAGTTTGCAGTGCTTTCTGCAGGGTTTGGTATGATCGAAGCCCTGCTCTACAGGTGAATTTCCTGTTAGTTGGTATAAAACCCAGTCCTTCACAGTAGGTAGGGGCAGGTCCACAAGGTGAAGTTTTTGCTAGGCTAGGAGGGATATTCTGTGTACTTAAGCAATTTCTTAGTTTGTAGGGTGACTGAGACTTTTTCTATCTAACGTGCTTAGCTCCTGCCTTAGCCCCCAGCCTTACATTCCCACATGGCTGGTGGCTCTGAAGGCAGCAGTGTCACCGTCCTGCCTGCATTTCATCTTTATTTCTTAACTGACACAGGAGGAAACGCTGTGCATTGTTTAGACAAAGAGGAAGGTGAATGGCTGTAATTATGCCTGGATTTCTTGAGGTGTATCCAAGCCTCTGCTCCGCGTTAATCAAAGGACAGCGGCGCTTCTCCGAGTCGGATCCGTTCAGACTTGCAGTGTTCGGTTCATTCCTTACCCTGACACCACCATGGGGCTTGTGGGATTTTGGGGCTGTGCTTTTGTTCTCCCGTGGAGCACTAAGTGCCCCAAACTCAAGCAGCGCTTCCTGGGGTGGTCAATTCAGCTTTTCCCAGAGTTAAGCTGGATCGCAGATCCGGGTTTCTTGACTCCTTGCTGCTCTCCTGAACTCCACTGCTTGGCTTGTTGAGGAGTCCAGCAATCCCCCGCTGAGACTGTGACCCCACAACCAACTATTCCTCCAGTTGACTACACTTTTTTCTCTTTTTCCCCCTTTTTTTCCCTTTCATTTTTTTTCCCCCACTCATTCCCACATTACACTGCAGATTTAAGACACAGATGGACAGCAGGTTGGATATACCTGTGTGCTAGGGGACAGGACTTCTCCATCTCCTGAGAATGCCTCTGTTGAGCTCTTTGTGCATGGGAGAGGTTCTTCCTGGAGCTGTGTGGGTTGCTTTGTTTGTTTTATGGCAAAGGGAGATTCCTAGCATGGCTGTGTAACCTGCCTGTTCTCCAGGAGGCTGAAGCTGGCAGCAGTTTTCTCCCTTTCCAGTAATGGACACATGTTACAACTGGTTTTGTGGTATCTTTAGAGAGAAACTTCTGAAAGTGTAAAGTCGCAGCCTATTAAAAAAAAAAAAAAAAAAGCTTTTTTTAATTATGCTTGTTGTTTTGAGGGAGAACTTTCTCAAAGGAGAAGCCGTGAAGATCAAAAGGGGAATGAGTCACTGAAAGACCTGAGTATTTATTAGATAAAAAGCATGTATAAGTCAGGGTGAGGGGGAATCTTATCTCACATGTAGGCAAAAATCAGTGGGCTGAGTGGTCCAAAAAGACTTGACTTTCCTTGAAATTTCCACTTAACATAATAGACATTTTTTGTCCAGTGGGAAATAACAAAGACAAAGGCAATTCCTTGCCTATCTGTTTGCTCAACGATTGGAATGCCCTTGAGAGCAAATGAATGCATATTTGTTTGACACTTCAAATTAAAGTGGAGGTGTGTCCTTTTTATATAAACTTGCTGTCACTTGTTTTGTTCATTTCAGCTGCGTTCGCTGCGTCACTGCTCCAACTTGCTGCATCTCCTGGTTGCCAGAAAGAATTCCCTGTGTGGGTTTTGGATGTGTGTGTGTGTGTGTGTGTGTTTTCATCTGGGTTTTTTTTTTAAACATTTGGTTGCTCTGGTGTTTGGTTTGGTCCTTGTTGGCATGGTCAGTGTAACAGTGGTATCTGAAAGGGCAATTCTCTAGAGCTCACTGGAGAGCCCAGGATGTTTTAGCACAGCACACAACGTGAGGTTACGTAGGGAAAGGGGGTGGTAGGACCAATAATTACATTAAAGTAGTTTGCACTAGCTAAATTTGACTGGGTTTAAATTACAATAAATTGTCTTGACTGTTTGTTGTGTTTGCTATGTAATGGGCTGACATGCTGCTGCTTGCAAAAACTGCTTGCCTTTATTTTATTTGCTTCTTTTAGCTTAACCATCAAGAAAAACCATAGCATTATGCTTCCAGAGGTGTTTTCTTGGCTTAATATTTCTGAACAGCAGCTCACTGTATTTGTTGGGTCATCCTGTTACATCTGTAGTTCTTTGCTGAAAATTTTTGTAAACACCTTGAAAAATCTAATGGTACCCTGTACTTTTCTTCCCCTCTCCCCTCCTCCTTTTTTTTTTTTTTCCTGCAGATTTCTGACTTTGGACTTGCAAAGTGCAATGGCTTGTCCCATTCCCATGACATCAGCATGGATGGCTTGTGTGGCACAATTGCCTACCTTCCTCCAGAGCGCATCAAAGAGAAAAACAGGTGTTTTGACACCAAACATGATGTGTACAGGTCAGTTAACTATGAAAACACTTAAAAGCACTGTTAGTAATGCTGTAAAATGAGCCCTCTTTTTCTGGTTGTAAAACCTAATTGAGTATGAAACTCCTAAATCTAGTTAGAGCCTCACGTGTCACATTTGCTTTGCTTTTTGCAAAGCCTTTACAGGGTAGAGGCCTTTTAAAAAAAACTGCATCTGATCCTTGGTCTTGAAGTTATTTATTAGCAACTGGCATGGGAGGCAATCTGCCCACCTTTAATGTCCCATCTAAAGGTACATCTTGACCTACTTCTTGAGTCTGTGACAGAATTCTTAGTTATCTTCAGTGGATTTCATCACTAGGTCTTTGGCTGTTCTTTCATGGCAAGATGATTAGGAAAAGGAAATCAGAGCTGTAGATTAAAGAGATATGTCTTATTCTAAATGGAATGTATTTCTTTAAAGTCGTCTCACAGGGTAAAAGCATTAAATTAAATCCACTGTAATGCTCTGCTGCTCTCTGATTTTGTCAGTGTTGATGTGGGGTAGTTGGTAAATGCTACCAAGAACTTGGCAGCCTCCAGCAAGTCCCTCTGTTTGCTGCCTCAGGTTCCTCCCTGCAAAAGCTTGACTTTGAAGTCATGATTCTTGGCTGCATCTTGCTGTGTGTGTTCAGCTGAATTAGATGCAGAAGTGGAGGGACAAAGAAAATAACCTAGGAACTTAGAAAAATAAATTATACTTCTGTGGGTTTTTTGGCTTTCTTTAAAAAAATAAAATTAAAAAACTGCTATGTCCTAGAAATAATCTTTTTACTTTTTTTTTTTTTTTTGGTAGCTTTTCCATTGTGGTTTGGGGAGTTCTTACACAAAAGAAGCCTTTTGCAGGTAAGTTGTGGCTTTGTCTTGGAATTTTTTTTTCCATTTTCCCATTGATAAGCACGCTTCCTGCCCCACCAGCCCCAGATTATGTGCATGACCTCCAAAGTCCTGCGCACTTACGTGGTAAACCCTTTTAAGTTCTCCAGTTCTGATCACAAATATAAGTCCTCCTGTGTCCTGCTCATAAAAACAGAGCCCATATTGCTGCAGGGGCCCTTGTCTGCCCCTTTTTGCTCCTGCTGGTGTTTGTTGCACAAAGCTCCACGTTGGTGTGTGGCCTGCTCAGACTTCTGATACGCTGGCAAAACCGACCTGGCAGGCAGCTCTACTGTTTTCTCTCTGTAGAGACGTTCTGTAGTTTATTTGTAGATTGTGGGTACAGATTTGTTCCTTTAAAAAAAAAAAAAAAAAAAGCTGTCTGTGAGAATAAACCTTGTTCCACCCTGCAGTAGATGCACCTCTCAACAGGCAGCTATTTATTCTTTATGACTTTTCCTGTGTCTATGACTGGTCTATGTATAGCAGACATGTCTGAACAAGTTCCAGTCTACTATTAATTTTTCCTCCCTGTGAGAGATTCCGTTTAGCCCAATGGTTGATTCGCAGTCAGGGGCCACATTACTGCACTTCTTGATTCGTGTTCTTCCTTCACCTCTATGAACAGTTCAGGTACTTGGTCTAAATAAAACTTAAGGTTCAGTTTTCTCACAGCAGATATGGAAATACAAAAGAGAGGTAGCAAAGAAATGTTTGAGTTTTTTTTCCTCTGGTTCTGTGTCTTTTTTTTTTGGGGTGGAGAAAGACCACAGTCGCTCATGGACAATTTTTTTTTAACTGATACATGGGGAGCATGTACTGTGGGAGAAGATAACCAACTTTTTTCCCCCCTGTCGATAAGAACTCTGGAAAAAAATGCATGAAAACAAAATTTCAGCACTGTTAATGCTCTTAGACAAAAGATAAATGATTCCTTTTGCTGAGAGATCTTAATTTGTGTTGCCTTTGCTTTACAGAGGAAAACAACATTTTACATATTATGGTAAAAGTAGTTAAAGGCCACCGCCCAGAGCTACCTGCTGTTTCCAAATCCAGACCTCATTCATGTAATAACTTGATCAAACTGATGCAAAAATGTTGGCAAGATGATCCTGGTGAACGGCCAACATTTCAAGGTAAGATTTCCTCGTAACTTGGCTCCCCATTTATTCTTCTGTGAGTCACGTTATTGCTCAGGACTCTGCTAATCCTTGGGGTAAATACTGTGAACCTCTGTGACAGAATAAATAGAGCACATTGTGTGGCAGAGACAATGATACAGGCCACTTACTCATTTGTGGAGGAAGGGATTATCTGAGGACATGTCTGACCATGATGGTGTTATGTAAACTGGTCAGGAACAAGCCTGGTGCTGAACCTGTCGATCCATTTAGCCAGAAATTGTGTTCATTTCTGATTGTGTGTGTTGGGGCAGAGGGCAAGCTGGAGTTGGTGTGGTTTTCACCATACCAAAGCGCTGAAGGCCCTGGCTCTTGAAATTTGCTCTTGTGTGTTGAGAAACTGGGTTATTTTCTTGTAACAAAACCATTTGTACTATCATTTTTCTTCAATAAAAGGCAACTCTGGTGAAAGGCTTGAAATTGTCCAAAGCACCTGCTAGGAATTCAAATGTGCAGAAGGATGTAGCATTATTGGAGAGATTTGCCTCTTCCCTCTCCTTCTGGTCAAACAAGGAATGGGGACTGAAGGGACCTCATATTTTAATAAACATGTCGAAGTCTGCTAGCAGTACATTGATCCTCATTTCACAGTCAGTCCTGCAGCATAGCCACTGTGTAACACCAGTCTGGTTTGAATGTAAAAATGAATTGTTTGGGCAGCCCTGTGCACATTTTGCTTCGCTGCACTCTTGTGCCCACTGATAAGGTGTTAGATGGAATAGTCAGAATTGGAGTCTTTCTCCCACAGTATCTCGAAGCTGTTAAGTTCTATTGCCAGAGAGAGGCAGCAGGGTATCTCAGAAAGTCTCCTGTAAGAAAACCCTAAAACCTTCTCTTACTTTCTTTGAAGAAATCACTTCACAAACAGAGGCCCTCTGTGAAAAACCAGAAGATGAAACAAAAGAGGTGATAACTCAGGACCTGGACACCAAGAATTCCCCGGAGCAGCAGACTGAGGTATTTTCTCTTTCACTTTCTTGTTCAAACATGATGGGTTTTGTGAGGAACAGTTTCCTCTGTGACCTGTAATGTCCCAAGCAACCTTCTCTTTGCTGCTTTTGAACACTGCCTTGCCTGATAGAAGTGGGTCTTGGTGAAGGACTGGAATGCCAAAGTGACAGCAGGAGCATGGAACCAGCTCAGGAAAACCTCAGTGCAGCACCAAATGCAAGTGGATCTTACTCTGTTAAAGGAGAGCAAGACAGTTAGGAAGCAAAAACTGGGGAATGATGGGGGTGTGACTGATCTTAAAAACCGCTGTAGACAGAAGAGCCACATGGCTTTACTGGCTGTGTGAGTACTGATGGAAGCTGCCCTCCTGCTTCTGGAAAAATTTCAGCGACCTGGTTCATAGTTTTCATTTAATACAAATAGTCTGTAAAGGCTACCTGCAAATTAAGAAATTTATGTTTCTTCTGTAGGGCCTCCTGCTCAGTTTTCTTTGCTGACCCTTCTAAAATGCTTGTGTGCTTCTCTTGAAGGGGATTTGTGCACTGTCCCAGAAGAAACAGGAGCCTGCTCTACCATCAGTTAAGGATTACAGTCTCTCAGAGTTATTGTCCCAGTTGGATTCAGGGATTTCACAGACTATGGAAGGCCCTGAGGATCTCAGCCGCAGCTCTTCTGAGTCCAAACTTGCCTCCAGTGACAAGCGGCTTTCAGGAGTTTCATCTGTAGATTCAGCTTTTTCATCCAGAGGCTCCCTTTCCCTTTCCTTTGAAAGGGAGAGTTCAGGTAATGGTCAAGTTTTTCTTTGTAGTTGTTTGGACTGGGGCATGGGAGTCAATGGGTTGGAGAGTAGTCATGTAAAGAATAACATTCTGGAAATTACTGTTAGCCTTGCTTTCTCTTGCTGTCAGCGCTACAAATTTGTTTACTGGAGGTAGTTATTTAAAAGAAAAAAATAAATATAAATAAAAAAAAATTTTGTGGTTCCCAAATGTGATCTAATGAGAAATAATAAATCTCATTTACTCTTTGAAAAGGAGTGACCTGAACTCCCATCAAAGCAGTTGCAGAATCAGTCATGTAGAGGTTGGTTTGGAAGGGAGGTCACATAGTCCAGCATCCCGCTTGAAGTGGGATTAAAGCCAATGCCCAGTCAGGTCAGCTGAGTTTGTGGCTTTTTCAGTTATACCAAGCCTAAATCTGAGCACCTTTGTTTTTGGAGAAGACTCAAGCCACCCTCTCAGCAGCCCCTGTGAACAATGTAATAAAGCCCCCCTCACTTTTCAGTCCAGTGCTGTAAAACCCAGACATCTATTTTCCAGTTGAGTAAACAATGATTAACATAGGGAGATCAACCACAGCATCCTCTGGTCTTCATGTCACCAGAAACAGAGTTAGTGGGGTTCCACGTTTGACCTGAAATTGTTCTGGGACAGCTGTGGGACAGAAGGGTGGATGGGTTTGCAGTCGACTCATTGCTGAAGCCAGCACATCTGTTAGCCATGGGCAGGTAAGGTTTGATGGGTATCAGAAATGTGATGGTGTCTTTTCCATGGAATTATAGGACAGTTTGGGTTAGAATGGACCTTTAAAGGTCATCTAGTACAACCTTCTTGCAATGAGCAGGGACATCTTCAGTTAGATCAAGTTGAATGTTTCCATGGATGGGGCATCTGTCACCTCTCTGGGCAACCTGTTGTTCCAGTGTTTCACCACCCTCATTGTAAAAATTTTCTTCCTTACATCCATTTAGATATTGGTACTACAGACATACAGAAGAGGAAGCTAACGGAGGCAATTCTGTCTGGAGATACCAGCAAGCTGATGAAGATCCTCCAGCCTCAAGATGTTGATATTGTTTTAGATGGGAACTCCAGCCTTTTGCACTTGGCTGTTGAAGCTGGTCAAGAAGAATGTGTCAAGTGGCTCCTCCTGTACAACGCTAACCCTAACCTCACCAACAAGAAAGGATCCACCCCTCTTCACATAGCCATTGAGAAGAAAGTTAAAAGCATCGTGGAGCTGATTATGGCTAGGAAAATCAACGTTAATGCCAAAGACGAGGACCAGTGGACTGCCCTTCACTTTGCTGCCCAAAACGGGGATGATTTCAGCACCAAAATGCTGCTTGATAAGAATGCCTCCCTAAACGAGGTCGATTTTGAAGGCAGAGCCCCCATCCACATAGCCTGTCAGTACGGCCAGGAGAACATCGTGCGGATCCTGCTGAGGAGAGGCGTCAACGTGAACATCAAGGGGAAGGACGACTGGGTGCCACTGCACTACGCTGCCTGGCAGGGCCACCTCCCCATCGTGAAGCTCCTGGCCAAGCAGCGGGGAGCGGACGTGAACGTGCAGACCGTGGACGGAAGGACCTCGCTGCACTTGGCCGCCCAGCGAGGGCACTACCGCGTCGCCCGGCTCCTCATAGACCTGGAGTCGGATGTCAACGTCCAGAACGCCCTCCTGCAGACTGCCCTGCACATAGCTGCTGAAACCGGCCACACCAGCACCTCCAGGCTGCTCCTGAAGCACGGCGCAGACATCGAGGCAGCCACGGCAGAGGGATACACGGCTCTGCACTTGGCGTCGCGCAGCGGCCACTTGGCCACAACAAAGCTGCTGATGGAGGAGAGGGCCAGCGTTCTGGCCAGGGGCCCGTTAGACAGGACAGCCTTACATCTTGCTGCGGAAAACGGGCACTCTGAGGTAGTGGAAGAACTTGTCAGTGCAGAAAATATCAACGTGCCTGACAGCGAAGGGTTCACAGCTCTTCACCTGGCTGCGCGAGGAGGGCACGCGAAAACAGTCGAGGTTCTCCTGAAGCACGGGGCGCACACTGACATGCCGAGGCCCAAGTGTCACACCCCACTGCCCCTTGCTCAGCAGAGCAGCAATAGCTCACTTACTGTGTTGTTGAGTGACACTTAAGCCAAAGGTGCCAGACGCGATACTTTTGTACCTGGTGTGAGGAGGCTGCTGGAGCTCAGCTCCTCGGGGCCTCCTGCAGCTGTGCAGTGACCCCACCAGCGGTGTCAGTGATGGACTGAGGTGCAGCCAGCAGAAGTTTGAATGTGTGATGAGACTGCACGTGGATGTAAGGCCCCGAGCTGCCACGCCGTGGTCTGTGTCATTCATTCTGCACATGCCCTGCCCTGGCTGGATCTGGACATTCCCCTACTGAGAATGTTGTGAGAGAAGGATGTGACTTGTGGGTTCCCCCTGCCTTCTTTTTTTTTTTTTTTTTTAACGTGCCAAACTAATTTAAGAACTAACATTATGCTTTTTTATTTTCCTCAAAACAAAACAAAAAGATGTCATAGATTTCTGGTTTACTGCAGTGATCTGTATTTTGGGCTGAATGCCTCCAGTGTAGAATAAATAAAACACCAATCTGCTTGAAGTTAACACGAGAGATGAGGAAAGAGCTATTTAAGATAATCATGTTTCTGGTACTTTTTTTAATGGAAACACTGATTACAGATTTCCATGTACTCAAAATTTATGAGGCAGACTTAATAGCAATGCAGGATTCCAAAAATAATAAGCAGAAGTAAAAGCTTAACACTAGTGTCTTCATATGCAGTACCACCTTGTGTGTATTCTAAAATCAGTAAGCTGAACTAAGTGCTTAGTGGTTTGTCTTAAATAAACAAGTCAAAAGCTAAAATTCATACTGGACTGGAACTGGATGGTATATTCTCACACTGTTGTACCAATTTACAAAACAATGTTTGGAGGGGCCGATGACCAGACTGATATACTGTGTATATAGGATTTCTACCTGTTGTATGCTTTTTTCTACTGAAGAAAATAGATTGCTTAGAGTGGGTATGTTTTAATACACCTTTTAATTTCACTCTTTTCAAAGTACAAATGTGATCTGTTATTAATAAAAGATTGTGTTCTATATCTGTCTGTATTTTGTAGTTGTTAAAGCAACTGAAAACCCATTGAGCAGCAGCAGCACACAACTGTCATGTGTTTAATGATCATGGAATCATAGCATGCTCCAGGTTGGGAGGGACCTTTAGAGGTCATCCAGTTCCAACCCCCTTGCCCATGGGCAGGGACACCTTCCACTAGACCAGGTTGCTCAGAGCTCTATCTTGAGTGATGTGGAAGCAGATGGTGAAGCCACGCTCGTGCCAATACATGGAAGTTACAAAGCAATACCTCTGTTAGCAGAGCATGGCAGTCCCAGCAAGCTCCTCAAGCTGCTGACAGTGAAGCTTCTCATTAAACAAACAAAACTGTATTTTTCCTACTGCTTCCTTCAGCTCCTTTTGAGACCAGTAAGGTGGTCATGTTTCATTAAGCTGTGCTTAATTAGTCTCTCATTATAGCAAATGCAACCACAGACCACTTGGTCTCTTAGCACTGTGCTTAAACCCTTGGCCTGGCCCAACACACACCATTCCCTTCTATTACAGAGTACCCTGAACAGTGAGATTTGAGATACTTTAATTCCAGTATCTGCCTGAACTGCAAAAGAGCTGTAAGACCAGGGAACAGCAGTCTTGCACCTCGTAATAAAGGTGGTTCACACCAGCAAGGCAAGGGGAAAGTACACTTATAAAATGCTTTTAAAAGAGCTCAAGCAGTGCTTTGCTGGTACATTCCTTCGGTGCCTAATAATAATAGCACATTAGCTTCTAATTAAACATGAGGCCACACTCATGAGTCTTTGTTTCCATGCTGTCTTTCACAATAACAGGCACCAGCTGTGCTTTACATAGAAGGCAACACAGCTGGCACTGGACAAAAAAACAACCAAGGGATTGCAAAGACATGCTGCCATGGTTGGAGCGGGTATTTGTCCCTGTGAACCTGCCTTCCTTGGGGGCAGGAGGGGTGAATGGGGGTGCTAAATTAGCACTAATGCAGCAATTAGTAATTGCTGTTTTGTAAAGGTCTCCTACGGGTGACTTTTCTGGTTGATTGTGCGTCCTTTAACTTTGTTCAAGTCCTAACTGTGCTGTTGACCTGAAGCTTACAGGCATTTCTTTGTCTCTTTCCAATCTTAGGTGTGTTCTTTAGAACACCCTGCAGACTTGGGAGGTGGGATTGGGAGGTGGTGTGACTGCATGGAGTGCTCCATGGAGCCGAGCCTTGCTCCAGTTCCCCTGTGCTGCCTAACTGCTCCCTGGCATCAGACAGGGCTGGAAGATGAATATCAGCACCTCTTGCTCACCTCCAAAATCAGGCAGAGGCTGCTTGCAAGGCTTCTGTGTATCTGTGTACACTGTGCCAATCTGCTTCCTTAGGGCTTCTGACCACGGCCCCGGGTGGCTCTTTCAGCCCAAGGAGCAAAGAATGTCAGAAAATAAGAGGCAGTGAAATGGCTCTAGTGACCAAAAGCTTCATCTTTTTGTCTCTAGACGTGATTTTTCAGCCTGGCCTCTGCCCACACACCTGTGGCAGCACAGTCTGGGTTCCTGCCAGCACCCGCTGGTGCCGGCTCCCCATGCAGGAGCCCCAGACACGAAGAAGATCCCTCACACCATCCCCATTCCTCACTCCTCCATCCCAGCCTCTGCCTCCGGGGGATAGCACAGCCCCTGATGCATTACCTGTCTCTGCAGCAGTTTGTTCCCAGCGCCAGGCAGCTTTATTTACCTGCTGCTTAGCACGGGGCACTCGGCGCCGTGTTCCTACAGGCCTCGGGAGGACTCAACAAGCCTGCGGTTCAAACACGCTGCTGGGCCAAGGGGAGGGAATTGCTGGGTGATTGCAAAGAGGCCCGGAGGCAAACCTCAGCCCTCTCGTTCCTGCCTCACCTCTTGCACCACCTTGGCTCTGCTCAACAGGGTTGCAAGAAAAACAAGGCATGTGGGAGCTGCTCTGCAAGGTCTCCCTTAGCGGAGAGCTTGGGAGGGGGGGATATCTCCTCTCCTCCACGCTCCTTTAACCCCAGCTGGGTGGCATAAGATACATGGATGTCCCCAAAAATCCCAGGAGAAGCCTTTGGGTGCCACAGTGCTCATGGGGTGCAATTCTGTGTTACCCCCTGGCAGCATCTGGGCTCAGCTGCTGATCAGATCTCGTCATCCCTGTGCATTAGGGAGAGGGCATCCAGCCTTTCCCCTTCTTTAACTTTCATCAAGCAGTGCTCATTTTGATGTGTTTCTTTGAAGGAGACCCACACAAGCAAGGGAGACAGAGCAGGAGGCTTCTTTTACACACAAGTCCTGGGGCCAGGGGTTTGAGGGAATATGTCAGCCGCACTTAGCCTGTCCTGTTCTTGGGCCAAAACCGCCCACATGTGCACCCAGGGCTCTGCAAGAAGCCTTTGACCACTTTTGCAACACCAGCTTGGTACTGTGGAGGGACGGATCATGCACTGCCTCCCCCTCTCCCTGCTCCTGGGATGCACTTTAATCCAGGGCTGTGGCAAAACACCGAACATTTAGCTTGGAATAGACCTCCAAGATCATCGAGCCCAGCCATTAACCCAGCACCACCAGGTCCAGCACCACTGTCGACCTGAGCAAGGGAGAGATTCACACCCCAAAGTGAGCGCTGATTAAGCAGGGCAGGGTAAGAGCACAGGAAGCCCTTTTGCAGGGGAGGCGGCGCAGGCAGATCCCAACACGTTGGGCTTCTGTGGCTGCTTGGCGGCTGAACATCAGGGGCTGCTGGCACAGAGTGGTGATGGAGAGAGGGGTGGGGAAGCTGTGCCCTGGGGAGGTTGGCACGACACCCGGCTAGGCTGGGAAACGCTGCTGCACCAGGGAAGTCCTGAGCTTATAGGGAACCACTCGGCAGGCACTTGAGGGAAAAAAAGGGTTTAAAGTCAGTGCTGTCACCAGCTTATTTACCTGGTGTTTTTAAATTGCTGTGGGAGAGGCTGTCAGGCTTTGCTCTGAAGTGATGTAGAGCAAAGACCATTTAAAAGCTAATAAAGAGCAGCTTGTGATCTGTGCAGAAACACCTTGTCTACAAGACTTGAGTAGAAACATGCAGAAGCATAAGACACATACTACAGCTGTGGCAATGACAAGGGCAAAGATGCTCTGCCCTCTCCCCTGGAAGAGCAGGCAGGAGCCCGTTTGCTCTGCCTCAGAGGCAGAGTAACCCTTGACCGTGACAGGAATAAGGGCCATGGGCCAACTCAGAACATGCACAAGGACAGAAATTTGCCTGATGAGTCCCCCCTGCCCCATTCTCCATTACCTGATTGGATCAGAGGAAATAAACCCTGGCAGAGCCAGTTTTCACATGAGTTCATGCCCTGACCCTGCCTCAACAGGGACTGGGTCCAATATGCTTCCTTTTTATCTATTTAAATAGTACTGCTTTTCCTAGTCCACTAACAGGCAAAACATGCCAAGTCCTGTGCTGCATTACTGATGTCTGACGTGTTTTAAAACCCCCAGTGAGCCTGGCTTTGCCCCAGCACCACCTTGCTCTTTGCAAAGATGCTTAGCTAGGGGCACTGTAGGAGGTTAGGCAGGCCACAAATATAACTGACATTGGGAACTTCTATCACGGGTTCTATATCCAAAAGCACACGTGCACTGGGATTTAGGCATTTGCAAAATCAAAGTCTAGATGTTTGTCTGTGATGAATATAAAGGCTGGTTCAGCCCAACCTGAGTCGCTCTGCCAGTCTTGGCAGCTCACAAAAATATGCAACATCTTTCTTTAAAAAGGAAAAAAAAAATTGAAATCTAATCAGCAGACTAGTTCATCCCAAATTAAAGATGCCAGATACCCCAAGATTAACTTTACCTGACTACCAACTTCCCAAAGCAGTATCTTCCCAGTAGGTCCCTATTGCTGAGCACAGCTGCACCCCTCTGCCTGGGGTACAACTTGAGTAGTACTGTCAGGATTGGTGGGAGGTACCAGGCTTTCTCTCCATGTTGAGGCTCCTTGTTTTTCCACACAAGGACATGTGAGCCTACACTCCAACTGAACTCCCTTAGGTGGAGCAGGAGGAAAGAGGAGGATGAGGAGGAAGCTGCACTGCATGGCAACTGATTTAGTGATAACCATGGCCTGGGGGAGCAGAGCAGCAAAGGACCACTGATCACTGATAAGCAGCCAGGGCTTTCTGTCTCCACTTGACCTAAATCCAGATTCGGATGGTGGTTTATTAAGGAAAGGCAGTACTGCTCCATTGCTCACCAAGTCAAACCACTCTCAGGACCATCCCTGCTCTCCCTTCACCCTTTGGGCTTCTGACACATATGTCAGTGCACCAATTCCCAGGGAAGAAGTTTGTTTTAGTGCAGCAAACCAGGCCAACCAGTGCAGATGCAGACAAGCTCTCTGGCCACAGCTACAACCCACAGCGTGCACCTCCCTCCCTTTCACCAGGGCAGTGTTCTCTCTGCTGAAAAGGTCCCAGCTCTGGGATGTTCCTAAAGCAAAAACCTTTGCAGAGTTGGTAACTCAGGGGCTCACTGCCCATCTTTGTCTCTGCCAGCTTTGAGGAAGCAGAGAGGTGCAGAACTGCTCTAGGCACCCCCTTCCAAGGCCACAACAGTGCCAAGGACACAGCCCAAGACATGCTTTCAGCATAGCACCTTCTCCCTTTCCTTCCCAAAGGCCTGCCAGGACTAGGCAGCTCTGCAGCAGCCCTTTGCCCTGGGTGGCACTCGCTCGGCGTGTGCCGGCACGCACCACGCCACGGGTGGCTCCGGCTTCACCGCCGCTGCCTTTCCATCACGGGAGAATCCTGCCCAGACGGGGCTGGCTGAGGTTTGCCAGCCAGCTTTTTTGGCAGGGAGGTGGTGTTGCAGATGCCACTGGACTTCATCCATTCGTTTCTCCTCATTAGAAACCAAAACAGCTGCCCGAGCCAGGGTGCAGCCCAGCGGTGAAGGCAGCGGTAATTAGCTGTGCTGGCAGCACACCCAGCAAAGCGAAGTGGCTGGGGAGTCTTCGTGGCTCAGAGCCAGCTGAGGCCTCCCTGATCCTCCCCTTCCTCCCTCTGAGCTTCCCTCACCTCTCAATTAGTTTGCTCCTTCCTAGAGGAGTTAAAAGAAAAAATAAACTAAAAGGCCAGCAAACGCGGAGGAACATAATGTCTTCTCCCTGCTGGCAGAGGCTTGTGCCTGGAGGGGCTTCCCTGTTTCCCCCCCGCCGCTGGGGTGCATGATGGCAGCTGAAAGGCAGGGGTAAAACAGGGTTGGCTTGGGGTCAGGCAGAGGGTGCAGCTCCCTGGCAGCAGCACGGCCAGGCTCACCCTTGGAAAGGGACTGTTCTGTTCCATAGTATTCTGGGGGCAGTGGGGCTGTGCCAGCCCTCTGACAGTCTCTCTAGCCTGGAGCAGGCCAAGAAAAGTTGCTACACGGGAGGTTGTCATTCCCTTAACACCAGCAACCCGTTTCCAAGGGGTTTTATGCATCTGACTCCCATTAAAACCAGAGGGACTCCGACCTAAGGGACTTGGCCAGCGCTGTGCTTGCTGCCTGCAGGCGTCTGGAACGCTCCTTCAGCTGCCATCTCCTCTGCTCCCTCCTGCCCCAAATCTTAGCACCCTGCTGCCTCTCTCCAGCTGCCAGCTCTAAAGCATGTAGAAAAAGGCCTAAAGTCAAGTGGTTTCCATGTAAAATCCCCAGACTGTGCTCTGAGGTGTGCCACAAGGTGCCCCTGTGCGCGCCATTAGTTTGTCCTTGCTGTGAGCTTGCGGGCAGGGCCCTCCTGGTGTCACAGGTTGGCACGAGCATCACAACAAGGCAGTGGGGCTTCCCAGGGGAGGATACAACCCACTGATCAGCCCTGGCTGTGCTGTGTCCCTGTTGCTGTTTGTGAGCAATTACCAGGGACGTGGGACAGGGTGAGGCTGGGCGAGGTAGGAGACCGAAGGCAACAGGGACGGGATCTCAGGCTATCCCAGCTTTTTAATGTGGCTCTTTCCTCACTGCCATCACAGGGCCATGCCAGGTGCCCGTGCATGTGCTCCTACCTACACAGGCACACGCTCCTGCCAACCGGCACACGCGGGTTTGCAGCCACACACACACGTGTCCATTCCCTGCCCACACACCTGGGCACGCTCCTGTGCACACGCAGTCACATGTGCAATGTTCATTTCTTGGGTTTATGGTGAAAATTAGCCACTCTTCAAGGTTCCCAGATCACTACATCCGCCAAACTCCCCCCAGCCAAAGCCACTCACAGACAGGTCTGTCACTCTTTGCTTTCAGAAACAGATTAAAAAACCAAGGAAGGAGATGGCAGGAGTGCATCACTGCTCGACCTGATCCCACTGCCCTCTCAGTCCCACAGCAGTTTGCAGTTCTCCCCTTAAGCTACTCCATTCCCAGCTCCCTGTGGTCTATCAAAGCATGTGGATGGCTAAAATTTGCCTCAGGGTGTGTCCCTTGAGGCTGCCAAAGATTCTAGTTAGACACATCACAGCACTGCCACTACCTGGTAATTCATTCCCA
>NW_020884872.1:3830437-3916782 GCF_003945725.1 Corapipo altera | reverse complement strand
TATGGTATGGTATGGTATGGTATGGTATGGTATGGTGTATGGTATGGTATGGTTGTTCCCAACCCAGTAAACACAATCTGGATCAGACCAGCAATTCCCAAATTCAGTGTTTTACCTCGGAGTTTCCCATGTAAAAAAGCCCAAGGAAGAATCAAAACATAATCCTGCTCTAAGCAGTTAGGAAATACAGTGCTCATAGGGAAAACGCCTTCCACATCCCAGTCACTTATCACAGTGTTCACATTACCTATAATAAATATTTCAATGTTTCCAGAATCCAGTACTGTTCTTAAGAGTTATCATTTTTAAAAATATTTATATATATGTATTTTTATACATATTCACACACATAAATATATGTTTGCATATATATATATATATATATATATACACACAGAGAAAATCCCTTGAAAACATTTATTTGATCAGTGTAAAGACATGCTGCCTTTGGATTCTGCTTCCACCTCCTGTTGTGACAGAGTAAGTCATCTTTATCTTCTCTCTAGCAGTCACATGAGACACAGGATACAAACTCTTACTGATTCCTCTCCGATGCTCCCTGTTGACAATAGCTCCAACTCCATCCCATCCTAACAACCCAAATCCAAACCCAGCTGCAAGGACTTGGGTCCAGAATGGTACATGAGGCTGCTGCTCCTGCATCACCAAAAACTCAAGGAGCTGCAAGTAACTTACTTTTGACCTTACATTTTTGCAGTGGTTTATAGTGGTTTTTTTATGACAGTCTGGATGGAGCTCTGAGCAACCCGGTCTAGTGGAAGGTGTCCCTGCCCATGGCAGGGGTTTGGAATGAGATGATCTTTATCGTCCCTTCCAACCTAAACCAGCCTATCATTCCTCCCCTTGTCCTCCAGCAGTCTTCTTCAACACTCCTTTTATAACTGTTGCTCCACTAAAGGGTAGTCTTTGGCCTTCAGAGAAAGTATTTAACCAGTATTTCTCACATCCTTTGCAGGCATACCCATGCACACACAGAGTAGGTGGTCAGTTGCAGTGCTAAACTGCTTTTTATCAAGCCTCTTCCTGCCCTTCTGCTGTTTTCCCAGGTTTGCTCCAGGCCTTAAATATGTTCCAGATGAATAAAATTCACCATCTACCAAGACACAAGGGGCAAAAACTTCCAGCCAAGTGGATCTCATGGCCTCCAGCAATGTTAGGCCCATATATCTCAGTTTAAATGTCCCCTTGGCCCTTCCTGATGCCTGGTGGGTGCCAGGGGCTCCATGCCAAGCCCTGGCCACTCCTCAGCAGCCACGCAGCCACCCTGACATGCCAGAGGATTATGGCTTCCTCGAAGGTCTTGAGAGGCTTCAATTATCTTCCTTGATCAGATACTGAAGCTCCTGTGCCAGCAGGGAGTGATGGGAGCAGACCCAGCCGGGGAGAAGATGGGCTCCTGGGCAAGGCACTGGGTTGCCTGCAGGGAGGGTGAGCCCCAGCACCTCGGCTCCCCAGGAGGTTTTGTTTCTGGAGAGGCACAGGCAAGCTCTCAAGAGATGCTGGTGCTTGGGGGAGGAGGGCAGCTCTGCTGCTGCCCACAAGAAGATGGGATATGGGTGAGCCCGAAGGGGAAAATCGCCTGCCAGAATCCCAGAGCCAGTGTTTGGGTTTGGCTCCCCCTCTCAGTGCTTTTAACTCCTTGATGCCCTTCCTGAACAACCAATCCAATCCTCCTATGTTGCCCAAAAGGCATTTGGCCAACAAGCAGTGAAGTTGAGATGTCAGTACAAACATGCCTGTTGCCAGCAGAGCTTGGCTGCAGATCCCAGTTGTGACATGATTAATACATAATGAGGATATACATATTATGTTGTGACATACATAAGATCATCAGGTTTCCACCAAATATGTTATTGTTGAGGAGCCAAGAAATAATCCTTTAACCACGGATTAAATTTAGTGCTGTATGACATCCCATCCTTCAATCAAGCCATTAAACGAACCTGGGGCAGGAAGCTATTCTTGTTCCTCACCAGAAATGCTCACATCTGGCTGAGATTTTTTTCTAAAATACATGCAGATGAGAAGTTGTGAGGCTCTCCAAGGGAATGGCTGCTCTCAGCTAGTGCCTACTTTGTGTCTAGGTTATGTTAAATGCTGATCCTTTGTCTGAAAAAGGTCATTAAGCTGCAAATGTATCTGTCCTGTCTTTCTTAGACTCAGTCTTGGCTGTAAAGTTCACCCACCAGACCTTACAGGCAGCTCCTGGATGGCTACATTTGGTGTCCCCAAAAGCAGCAGTTGCCAGGGGTGCTGTCCTGGATGTACCTCCCAGACACAGTAGATGTGCCTGCAGTCACCACACATGCCAAGGGTCCAGCCTGCCCTTCTCTTCCTTAGGTGTGCCAGCTGCCACTGGAAGGCTGCTTAAGCCTGTCCTCATCTCCTGCTCCTCTACTGGGTTCTGCCCTTTGAGCTGTGGTGAACCAATGCATCCAGAGCTGAAAGGTGAGTCCTCAGTGAGTCACAAGGCAAGAGGGGAGGGAGGGAAATGAACACAACACAAGGGCCAGCTCATGTGTTTTTTTCTCTCCCCTCTTTATCCTGCAGGGCTGCACCGTGATCTCCAGAGTTTGGAGGCAGCAGGTGTCTGTTTTGTGATAGTACAGCTACCAACATCCTCTGTATCCCAGCCTACCTGTTACCCAGCCCAGTCACTACAGGATTTTCCCCCCCTCTCTCCTTCACCTACGATGGAGGCCCCCCGAGATCCCTCTTTCACTTCCTTCTGCCTTAGCTAGGCTAAGTTATTAAGGATCTCTCTCTACTAGCAGCAAAATAGGGTGACACATGGCAAATTTAGGGAGTCAATGAAAAGAAAGCCAACTCCTGAAACAAAAATGTGGAGGCAGAGGAAGAACATTAGTAAAAGAGCTGGAAATGAAAAGAAATCCCTGTAAAGAAATCAGTTATACAACTACCTGTGAGGGCACCTATTTGCATTATCCATAGGGCATTAATTACACAACTCTTAATTTTTCTTTTTGAGTCTTTGCCATTACAGTTCAGCACCTGCAGCAGGTAACCCAGCAGCGCTTTGCTGCCTCTGCTCCCCCCAACACAGTCTATTCATTTTTCTCCTCCTGCCTAATTACGACAATTACTTTCTTATCCTCCTCTTTTATTTCCCTTCACTCTCAGTGTTTGAGCCAGCCATTGCAGGTTTAATGTTCTTGTACCAAAGTTGTTCTCTGCAGACCCCACCCAAGACGGCACCTTGATGTCACCTGGTGTCAGGTAGCAGCTGAAATCAGCTCTCCAGCAGGTGGTTTTCTGACAGGTCCTAACAAAAAGGAGTTTGTGGGTTTGGTTTGTTTTCCTCTGACTGCCACATCTCTCCATGGCCTCATCTTACCATCCTTTCCTGTTCAGCACAAGCTGGATGAACATGATCATGTGGTCTCAGAGGCTGTTTCAGAAGTGACAGGGATCCCAAGGAAGGGCTCAGCTGACTGCCTGAGCACATCATTCCAGCTCCTCAGAGCTGAAATCCACAGCACCAAGTGTCTAAGCATCACTGAGGATTCACCCACAACCCTCCCACAGCAGGATCAGTCAGACCCTGCAGCGTGGGCTCCCCTCTGGCACATCCCAGACCAGGGGCACTGTACTCACACCACAGCAGGGAAGTTGTTTAACAGCTAATTATTGAGAGCACCAACAAAGAATCAAAAGAGCACATTTGAAACTGCTAGATATACATGACCAAGTCAGAGACTAATAAAACAGGGGAATAGGGCTAGTCAGCAACACTCACACACAGTTGTTTAGGTTATTCATTAAATATAAATGTTCATAGCCGGGTAGAATGCAGCACACCCAACTTCAGGTGTCCCATAGGCTGCAAGTGTGCCAATGCTCTCCCAGCAATCCATGAAAAGAAAATGAGGAAAACCCAGTGCATTTATTCATCCCACCTTTCTCAGTCTCGTGCCTCTGGGTGAGCTGAGTGCCCTGCACTGACCAGACGGGGAGAGCAGACAGCCCAGGTGAGCCCAGGGGAACTGGGCTGGCCAAAGGCAGAAGAGCCAAATCCCACCCAGACTGCCTGTGTTTTGTTGTTAAAACAGCCCCAGAGAGGGAAGCAATGAGAAGCTCCTAGGATGTGCCTCAGGGTATCACTGGAGCAATAAGAGGGTTTTGGTCTAGGAGCTGGAGCACTGGGCTCATGAGCGTGTCTTGAGGGAGGAAAAGGAGTGTGAGAACAGCAGAGCCAGGAATCTCCTCTAATGGGTCCTCCTGGGGCAAGTACTACTTGTGAGAGATTGCTGGCAGAGCTCATTGTTTAATAGTTTGGGCTGAGCTGACCAGGGCAATGGGCTAACACTAAGCTTAGGGTTATTCTTAGGGACACAAGTCCAGAAGAAACCAAAGAGCTGAGTCTAGCAAGGACTAGAGACCTACAGTAAGTGCTGCTGTCTCCAGGGATTGTTGGACCATCAACCCCTGAGCTAGTGGTGCTTCACTGAAGTGGTCTCCTGTGATAGGAAGCTTAGGGCTGTCCTGACAGAAGATGGAGTCAAATTTCTGAAGGGCTGTAGATAATTCTGAAAATGACAGAGGATTCCTGGATGTAGGGAAGTTCAGAGCTGGAAGGATACATCAGATGATCATTTGGGTGTATTGGGTTTGTGCGGAAACATCTGAGGGGTGGGGGGCAGGGACTACAGGGTTGGCTTCTATGAGAAGCTGTTAGAAGCTTCCTCTGTGTTCCACAATGAGCCAATGCCAGCCAGCTCCAGGCTGAACTTGCCACTGGTCAAGGTCGAGCCCATCAGCAAAGATGGTAGTGCATTGGTGATAACATATTTAAAAAGTGGGTGGTGGGAGAAACCCTGCTCCATTGCAGTTGGAGAGAGGAGTGAGAGTAGCTGAGAGGAACGGCTCTGCAGACACTGAGGTCAGTGGAGAAGGAGAGGAGGAGGTGCTCCAGGAACCAGAGCTGAAATTCCCCTGCAGCTCATGGTGAAGACCCTGGTGAGGCATCTGTGCCCCTGCAGCCCATGGAGGTCCATGGGGGAGCTGAGCCCCACCTGCAGCCCCTGAAGGATCCCATCCTGGAGCAGGTGAATGCCAAAGGGAACCCATGCTGGAGCAGGCTCCTGGCAGGGACCTGCAGACCCGTGGAGAGAGGAGCCCACACTGGAGCAGGTTTGCTGTCAGGACTTGTGACCCTGTGGAAGGGACCCATTCTGGAGCTGTTTGTGAGGAACTGAAGCCCATGAGAAGGACTCATGTCAGAGAAATTCATGAACTGTTTCCCATGGGAAGGACCCCATGATGGAGTAGGGAAAGACTTTGAGGACTGAGGGGGACAAAAGAGCAGCAGAGAAAATGTGTCATGAATTGACCACAACCCCATTTCCTGTCTCCCTGAGCTGCTGTGGGGGAGATAGAGAAAATCAGGAGTAAAGCTGAGCCCAGGAAGAAGGGATGGGGAGTGGGGGAGAGGTATTTTTAAGATTTGGTTTTGTTTACTCCTTATACTACTCTGATTTGATTGGCAATCAGTTAAGCAAATCTAAGCCAATTTTCCCAAATGGAGTCTGTTCTGCCCATGACAGTAATCGATGAGTGATCTCTCCCTGTCCTTATCTCCACCAATGAGCCTTCTGTTATATTTTTTTCCCCCTGTCCAGCTGAGGAGGGGAGTGACAGAGCAGCTTTGGTAGGCACCTTCTAACCAGCCATTGTCAAGCCACCACATTGGTACAAGTGGGTCTGAGAAAATTCAGAGATGGATCAAACACAGCCTAAAGACGAAGGATGAGGCAGGGTGACATCAGGGATTATCAGCGTGTACTTTGGGTTATTCTACTAAGACCAGAGTCAAGGTTAAGAACCACAGGATCACAAGAAATAACCTGAGGAACGTTGCCTGGGAGGTGAATGCAGGCCAATGGTCGTTATAGGCACAAGTAGCTTCCAGCCTTCTCAGTAACACTCAACCTTTCAGCATTCCTGGGATCAGTCTCACAATCAGTTATCAGCCAAGCTTGCCACTCACTTCACAATGAGGGCAACTTCTGCTTTTCTGAGACCTAACACCCACCTTGCCCCTTGTCTTAAGCCTAGTCCATAAACCTATCTGCTTTTGTGCTGTAGTTTCCTGTACCTGACGTGCAAACCACAATACCTGTTCAATGAGTTGAATCTGGCCCAGAATAATCAACACTGGATCACTCCAGGAGGCACTGGCTCATTTTAGCCTTGTGGAAAAATCTCATCCCACTTCTGAGCAAATCAAAGCCAATTTGCCTCCACATGATGCAACCCTTATCTCAGCCAGACAGGCCCTGCAGATGCTTACATTATACCAAACTCTCCAGTTTTGCTCTCAGCACTCTAGTCCAGTGATGTTGAGCTGAACCTAAATGAAGGATGACCCTTTTGCTCCAGGTGATGCTAACTCTTCGATTTTACAGGACTACAGGAACCAAGGAGAAATTAACAGCTCTTTGTGGGCTTTGCTGAGCTCTAATAACAGGGTGATATCCTTGCTTACGGATCCTGAGTTGGTATGAAATGAATGAGGACACTCTCACCTACAACAGTTGCCATTCTACTTTTAAATGCATGTCAGGACACAGCAGAATAGGACATAAAGCCCCAGAGATCTTCAGCCCATGCTAAACCAATCCCTAACCATCACACTTTTTGCCTGAACAAATCAAAGATCGATGTTTTCCCTCAGGATGCCACCATCACTTTTGCTTGTTCAGCCTTGCAGGGACATGAAATCCAGAGGAGGGACATGAAGTTGATAAGAGGACTGGATCATCTCCCCTGCAAAGACAGGTTGAAGAAGGTGGGGCTGTTCAACCTGGAAAAGAGAAGGTTGTGTGGAGACTTCACAGCACCTTCCAGTATCTGAAAGGGCTACAGGGAAACAGGAGAGGGACTCTTCATCAGGAACTGTAGTGATAAGACAAGGGGGAATGGGTACAAATAGAAAGAGGGGCAATTTAGGCTAGATATATGGCAGAAATTCTTTACTGTGGTGGTGGTGAGATATTGGAACAGGTTGCCCAGAAAGTTATGAATGTCCGAGCCTTGGCAGTGTTCAAGACCAGGTTGGATAAGTCCTTGAGCAAACTGGTCTAATGGGAGGTGTCCCTGCTTGTAGCAGAGGGGGCTGGGGCTCCATGATCTTCAAGGTCCCTTCCAACCCTTACCATTCCATGATTCTGTGAATGTATTGACCCATGCAGCTCTTCAGGCTCTTACCTTCCCACATGGTCCCTCAGACAGAGGAGCCTCAAACCCCCACCCACGTGGCACCAGTGCTAATCAAAGCCCAAAGGCAGTGGAAACGCCCCAGAAAGCTTAGGGCAGGGCCAGAGCTTTCATTCAACAGGAGCTGAGGAGTTTCCTGTTTTACCACGAGGTAAATCTCAGGGCCAAGGATGAGAACCTGCACGGCGTCCTCAAGGGATTAATTGTTTTTCATAGGGATGAGCTCCCTGAGATCCTCTACTGAGATGAGGGGCAGGATTAGGAACAGCAGGGTTCGTGGAGCCCAAGTGATTAGAAAAATTCACAAGCAGGAGGAGGGCTGGCATTAAAGTGAGGAAATGACTCGTGGGCTATTTTGGGATGAAGCAGGGACTCCCACATTTATGTCTATGGGCACACACTTAATGCTTGGTTTGGAAGAGCCTGTTTTCCTGCTGTAATTGGCCCAGTGGGAAGGCAGGATGGGAGCTGGTGTCACAGTTGGGGGTTATTTAGCCTTTCTCACCATCACAGTGAGCACTGTCTGGCCAAACTCACCATCAGCTCCACCTGTGGGGCCTTCCCAGCTCCAGCAGCAAAATTCCACAGTGACTACCCTGCCCAGTGCCACCAAACCTCGGCAGCTCCAGCATCTGGTGTCTCCTAATCACCCTTTGGCAACCAGCAGCCTCTCACCACAGCTGCCAGCAGCCCTCTATTGCATATCAAAGCAGGAGGACAGGGCAGGATTAGGGATCAAAACAAATACATGGGAGATCTCAGTCTGCTTCTGAATCATTCAGCCCTTGGAGGGTAGGATTAGAGATGGTGCCACTGGAAGCCAACAGCCAACAGCTCCTGCTTTTTTTCTAGGGCAGGGAGAGTTTGCTGGGGATGCTACTCCATGGCACAGTAGTTTTTAAACAGAGTTGGCACTTTAGCCCAAAGTCTACGCCAAGCGATAAATCCTGCAGATTTACATAAACACTGGTGTCAGTCTGGATGGCTTCTGTGTAACTGTGGGGCATGTGTGGATCTCCTGGATATACAATAGCAGGAGCAAATAACTTAATAGGTCTGTTGTGAGTAAAGCCTGCTTCAAAGGCTGGAGCTGAAGTCCTGATTAAGAAAACCAAGGGATGAAGAGCTAAGCTGATTTACACATCTTGCAACACCTCCCAAGGTAGAATGAGGGCTGCTGGTAATAGCAGCAAGCGTCTCCTGGTTTGTCTTGGGGCACAAATTGTTCTCCAGACAAACACAGGCAAGCCTAGAACTGGGCTTAATATTAGGGAAGGAGACAACTGAAGACCTCTTTATTGTTGTTTTCTCTTTAGCTTAGAGCATTACATCCACTGCTGCCCTGGCAGGAGATTACCAAAATATTCAGCCCTCACTGCCTGGCTGGTGCCTTGGGTTGATCAAGTGCTGCAGTCAGTGCTCAGGCAGTGGCTCTTTTTTGCTCAGGCCCAGGAGGTCCATGGGGTTCAGCTCAAGTTAACACCTGCCCTCACCAGCATCACCTTTGCTCCTCAGTACTAGCACGTGAAGCCACATAGGCACAAGCCCCCCTGCTCCCATGGTACCACCCATCCAGGTTTTTTGTCCCTTGTTCCTGCTCCCTTTTTACCCAGTGCTGTTCTGCTGCCCAGACATGTCCTGACACCCACTAGACAAGATGTGTCTTATACAGGGAACACATACAAATCATTAGGGGAATTGCTTGGGAGCTATAACTTCTACATACTACACATAGTGCTGTGCCCCCCACCCCACTCCTCCAACAGCAGATAATGGCTTGGATGAGCTCTCTGAATTTTTCCTTTTCCAATTCATTCCCCTTATAACTGTACAAATTTCTTTTAAGTTACTAACTGAAGCTTTGTCTTCTTTTTAAGGTCATTGTTGTCTATTAGATTTGTAGAACCTCTGTGGACTCTGAATAATTGCCTTTCTGCTTCAGGTTGGCATTATTGGAAAGGCTATTGAACACGAAGCAATATGAACTATGGTTTATAAAATTTACATTTTATTACAATAATCTTTCACGTGAGAGGTACCTCTGCCTCATTTATGTGCCCCATCCACCTTCATGTGCAAATGTAATGCTCATGAACTTTAATGGATATTGGAAATGCTCACTGGAATGAGAACATGCTCTTTTCACTGGCCACAGTATGATGGCACTAACATTTTTTTCCACCCTGCTCACATTTTTTTTTTTTTGATCCTGGCTTCTTATTTAATAATAAACCAGGCTGTGAACACACTGACTCATCTCTTGTTTTCTCAAAATAGTGAGAAGTTTTATTTATTTTTTTAATCAGTAACTACCTGAGAGAAAGGAATGCCTCATAAGATAAAGGCATTTAATTAGTTTGTTTGCTGTTAAGAAAAATATGTAGGTGGATGTGGGCAAAATGCCAAGCCAAAGTGGTCTGGCTTTGCTGACAGTTCAGCAAAAGAAGAAAAGATTAGACGTCATGGAAAAAATTACTCCCTGAACAGGAAAAGCTGGACATGGCACATATTTCTCTTCATGATCCAGCTTTGTAACAGTAAAAGGAACCACTAGCATTAGCTAACAGAACGTCCTTGGGGCATCAGAGGGCTGCAGGACAGTAAAAGTGCAGCTGAATTGGAGGGCTTTGGTAATTAGGTGGGTTTTCTTTCAAATATCTTATTTTTCATTATTATTCTTATTAATATTTTATAGCCAAAGTGAGTACTCCCTTGTACCCCAGAGTGCTCAAAGGCCAACACGTCAGCACTGCTGAGGGGCACTGTGAACCTTTGGCTACACTGAGCACGTTTCGGAGCAGCCCCAGACATCAGGATACTTTCATTTCTAACCCAGAGTGCACCACAAAGCAGGATACCTTTGGTAACCAGGTTAGCAAACAAACAGCACTGTATCAATCAGCCCAATCTTGATTTCAATGCTTTTCACATTCCTGCGGGCGCAAAACACTCGGGATACAACGTGGTGGAATCCCAAAACACAAACAACCCCAGAGAGCCCATAAAGGTGCACAGGTCTGTTTAGAGTTTGGCCATTCTTGCTGAAGGCCAAGTTTGCCACTGGACATCCCCTGTGCTCTGTTCACAACTGGATCTTTCTGGTCCATTGCTGCCAAGGAATTATTCCCCACACTTGAGTTTGTGCCACATCCTGGAGTGAGATCACGCCTGTCTGCACCGAACTCCTCTCCAGGGACTGCAGGGCATTTCAGACAATGCTTTCCAGCTGGCTGCGGCCTCAGGAAAGTCTACCAGCATGTTTTGGATACAGCGTCTTAGTGCCAGTCATCCCTTTAGACTTTTGTCCCAGATAACAACCAAACGCCCTCCCTACCTTTCCTGAAATCCACGATTCTTATCATGGTGACCTGGCTTATTTTATGATCACTCAATTAACTCCCACCTCTGTTCAATCAGTTTCTATTAATCAGGACAGATACTGAAATAGGCAGTCCATTATTAGCTGCCTCTTATTTCTGAGATGAGTTGTCTCTACACTCTTTTGTTCCTCCTTATGTTGAAGCAACTTGGCCACCCGACTGCTTCTCCTGTTGAACTTCTCCTGGTGACCTTTGGGAGAGTGAGAAGTCTGCTTACTGCAAGGTCCCATCCCTCAGACAGGCATGGTAAGGATTAAAAAAGTCACATCCATCCCTTTCCATACTCTATGGGCCTGTTACAGCATATTACCTTGGTTTTCTCTTTTATAATTGAAGGGTTTGTGTGCATGAAATGTAAGGAACTTGGTGGGACAGTTTTTTCCCAGCCACCCAATCCAGGTGTGTGTGTGTGAAGGACACATTTGTACACGTCTCCAGGACAAATTGAATCCAGAGGGAGGCATCTAGTTTTGAAGACCAGGTCCAACATTTCCAGCAGCTGTTAGTGATGGCACATGGTCTTGCTGGACAGAGGAGGATGGAAATATGAACAGAGAGAATTTACATCAGGTCAAAGACCATGAAAGATGAGCAGATTGAGAGTTAAAAAAAAAACTTAGCAGGTGGATGATCTGCTCCCCAGCCAACAGAGAGAAACCTGGCTGCTACCCTTTCTTCTCCCACAGGATCTTCCCTTGCATACAGTTATCCCATTACAACTTCCATTTTCCCTGTGCCCCAGCAAGAATTCCAGTTTGTGCCCTTGCACAACTCCCGATTTCCTTGGGAGACAGGATGGGAACCCTAGCTAAACAGGCAGCACCTGGCTCAGCACTTCTGGCTGCTGAGCCAGTAACACCAAAGGTAATGCCCACACCACAGGCTAAAAGGGCGAGACTGTGCCTGGGAAGCCACGACTCGGGCACCGGCGGCAGCTCGTGTCCCCTGGCACGGCACCAGTGACCTTCCACGCTCCCAGGCAGGGTTTGCAGCTTGTTATTGCACCCTGTACTGCCATTGCATCAGGATTGGTGTCAGAAACACTTTAAACCTCAGCTGGTTACTTTTCCTTTCAGAGGTGTTGTCAAGAGAAGGGAGAAAAGAGTAAGATTAGTTCTGAGTTTTCTCCTCCAGGAGAAATTAGAAATTAAATCCTGGGTTAGTAAATCTGTTTTAGCCAATCTGGCTCCCTAAAATGAGGCTAAAGGCAACAAGTTCTGCCTACTACATCCACATGACCTGGCTGGCTGCTGACACAATCATCATTTTGTAACATATTGCCTGTGCCCGCACCAGTGTGGACCTCCCTCCTCTTCTGCCATTACCCTCCCCAAAGGGATGAGCTTCTCCTTCTGCCACAGCCACAGGTGCTGTTTTCCAGCAGGGAATATATCTGTGCATACACAAATCCCACTGTACAGGGCTAGAGCTGAACTGTTTCCTTGCTCGGTTGATTTTGAAAGTTGACTCCCAAGCACAGAGCTGTGAAACCTCCTGTGAGATCTCATGGCAACTTCCCTGGCACAGTGCAGTGCACTGCAAAGTCCCACCTCTGTTCCTCATCCCTTCTGCTGGTATTTGTCCAGTCTTCATTTCCACTCTTGTCCCAAAGGATGATCCTGGACTCCCACTTCCTGACTCATAGAATGGTTTAGGTTGAAGGGACCTTAAAGATCATCTCATTCCGAGCCTCCTGCCATGGGCAGGGACACCTTCCACTAGCCCAGGTTGCTCAGAGCCCCATCCAGCCTGGCCTTGAGCACTTCCAGGGATGCAGAATCCACAACCTCTCTGGGCAACCTATTCCACAGCTTCACCCCCCTCAGAGTAAAGAATTTCTTCCTAAACCTACACTCTTTCAGCCTAAAGCCGTTCCCCCTTGTCCTGTCACTCCATGCCCATGTGAAAACTCCCTCTCCAGAGCTCTTGTGGCCCCTTTAGGCATTGGAAGGAGCCTTAAGGTCACCCTGGAGCCTTCTCTTCTCCAGGCTGAACAACTCCAATTCCCTCAGCCTGTCTTCAGAGGAGAGGTGCTCCAGCCCTGTGATGAACTGAGTGGTGATAGTCTGGTGATAAGGAAATCAGACTGGTGTGTGTGCTACTGCAAGAGACACTGGTATCCAAGAATCCTGTGTGGCCCCAGGTAAGGAAAAGGTTTCTCACCCCACTTTATCTGAACAAAAGCCTTTCCCCTCCAGCTCCTGCACTTTCCATGCTCAGACCAGCTTAATCTTCACTGCACCCACATACAGTTTTTAGCCATGTTATTAAGCCTTTGTAGACTGCAGCAGACACACACCACATTATGTGAAAAATACAGGAATTAATGTAATTGTTTTTAAACAGAGCACAGTCTCCAGCAATAATTAAATACTTAAAGGAAAAGATATGCATGGGAGATAATGGTAGGAGTATAAAAATGTAACCGGGCAAAAGAACATGAATTTCTGGTTAAGGGGAAAAAAAAAGAATCGAGAGAAGAACCCTGAAAAAGTCTTCATTACGTGACATGCCTCCAAAATAATTAATGAAACTTTTGTTGTGAAAATGAATATAATGTAGATAGATTTGAGGACTTAAAAAAATCCCTGACATTCCTTATTTCTATTCATTTGAATAACATATTTTGATACGTATGACAAATCACATATTTACCTAAAAAAACCTGAAGTAGACAAATTGGCTGATAAGATGTTGGAATCACCAGACTGAAAGGAAAAGAGTCAAAAAGTGGGAACAAACATTAAAGAGAAAATGTTTCTCTTTGCCAGCACACAGTAGGATATATTTAAAATGCCAATTAAAAATGGAACAAGAACAACGACTTCATTTTTGTGAACCACTAATTGACATGAATGTAAATTCTGAGCAAATTACAAATTTTTCCCTTAAAATAACCATCTCAAACCCACTGTAAAAATGTCACCCCAGCTCCTCACATCTTCCTCAATACATCTGCTTCGCTTCCCCAGTGATGATGTGGAGGAGAATGGTGAATTTTCTGGCCACGAAAGATGTGGGAAGTGTTTTAAAGGTATAAGGAAGCTCAACGGGAGATGCAGTGCTGGTGAAAAGAGGAATGAGAGAAGTGATGAGGCTGGAAAATATATCCCTTAGGAGAGAAAACCTGACAGAGTAAGCACAAAAGAGTACTGGGGAATGGGAAGCCAAGTTAACAGGCTGTGAGCAACAATGAACATTTCCAGTACTTGACTCTTACAGGAGCAAGTTCAGGCTCAGCTTTCACTGGTGTCTGTCTCCCAGGCTGAAAAATGAGTGACCTAATAACCAGCACATTTCCTGTACAGTTCACCTGGGAACAGCATCATTTGCTTATCACCAGAGCTTTTATTTAGACTCCGAGTAATAAGCTTGTCCTCTAAGTAGGTCAAAGGCACTATTTGAAACACAACTATTGATCCCAAGATATCCCCCTCCATAGAATTTTACGGTTAAATATTACAGTTAAATATTGACATATAGAAAAGAAGCTGAACCTGGGATGTTTTTCATTCCTTAAGTTGCACACAGTTATTTTCATCCCTTATATCATTTATTGTCATTGAAACATACCTGTGTTTTGGGTTTTTTTCTTAGCTCATCTTCTGCCCTAAACAACAGACTTCTCTCTGTTCACTTGTATCCGCTGACTGGAAATAATAAAAACCTTCTTTCCATCAACAGCCAGGTAAAGAGCTTTGAGCTCACTGACAGAGCTGGATAACTTGGCTTCTATATATATGGACAGCTTTGGTTTAGGGGAAAAAAAAGGAAAGAATGAAAGAAAGAGAGAGAAAGAAGAAGAAAGAGAGAGAGGAAAGAAGGAGAGAGAAAGAGGGAGAAAGGAGAGAAAGAGGGAGAGAGGGAGGGAGGGAGGAAGAAAGGAAGGAAAGAAAGAAAGGAAAGAAAGGAAAGGAAAGAAAGGAAGAGGAAAGGGAGAAAGGGAGAAAGGGAGAAAGGGAGAAAGGGAGAAAGGGAGAAAGGGAGAAAGGGAGAAAGAAAGGGAGAAAGGGAGAAAGGAAGAAAGGAAGAAAGGAAGAAAGGAAGAAAGGAAGAAAGGAAGAAAGAAAAAGGAAGAAAGAAAGAAAGAAACAGAAAAATAAAGCTAGAAAGAGAAAGAAGGAGAAAGAAAGAGAAAGAAAGAGAGAAAGAAAGAGAGGGAGAAAGAGAAAGATAAAAAGAAAATACAGAGGAATAAAAAGAAAGAGAAAGAAAAAGGGAGAAAGAGAAAGAAAGAAAGAGAAAGAAAGAAGGAGAAAAGAAAGAAAGAAAGAAAGAAGAAAAACAGAAAGAAAAAAGAAAGAAAAAAAAGAAAGCAAGCAAGAAAGCAGCTATCATGAGAACAGAGTATAATGGAACTTTGAGAAGGTTATTTATTGCCAAGTTGTGGAGAACAAGGCCAGCTTGGATGCCAAGCTCTCTGAAGCAAAAGTCAGCTTTAAGGGACCTGATTTCACAGAACCAAGTATGAGGGAAGGAAGAGGATTAGAGGGAAAGGGGTGTCCTGAGCCATGACTAAATCACACCAGAAATCCACAATACCACAGCAGGACACAAAACCCCTTAATCCTGACAGCAAGAGCCCAGAATTTCCCTCCTGCTTTTGGGGCTGGGTGGGAATGGTACCAGCGGGCAGCCCTGATGTCTCTGTGTGCACAGAAACACACACACACACACAAACACAAACACGCCGGTTTGTCACTGAATGTGCGTGAGCACTTCTCCCCAGGGGCAGCTTATCAGCAAGAGAGCTCTGAGAAAATGATAAAGGCCAATATAATTACACCTGCTTGTCTCATCACTGGGTAAATATCGTGGGACTCACCCTGGGGAGTGCTGAGTCCCTTGAAATTCACCCCAAGCCACCCTGCACCTCCGCTGGTCACTCAGATGCTAAATAAAGCTGATCAAAACATCCGAGGGAAAAGTCTTCTGCTAAAAGGAAAAAAAAAGTCAGTTTAAACAAAATTAAATGTTTTGCAGAAATGGTTTGATATAAGTGTTTCAAGAAAGGAAGAGACCAAACAATTGTTCAGATTAAAAAATGGAGTGAGCAAATTGTTTTGATAGTGTGACTTTTTTTCTTTAAACTGTGATCTCTCTATTAAAATCTGTTTTCCCGTAAAACAGTAGAAGAGTAGAGCATAAGATGTCCATACTACCAAAATGAAAGGTTTCTGGAGAGTTTTTATTAGGAATTATTGAGTTTTGTTTTGCAAGAAATGCGGGCTTTTTATTCCCACACAGCATTTAAATGTCAACACTGGCCTTCAGAACAGAAGTATTAAATTCTCAGCAGCTCCACCACCAAAAACATGCTTCCCCTAATTAAGTTTCGTGGTAACTCCTGTAATAAAAGCAGGAACCATATAAAGATATTTCTCCTCAAGGAGAGTGGGAAAACTCTGTAACCCATACTTGCTTGGAAAAGATTTCAAGTTAATACATCCTTCCTCAATGGCATATTCTTTAGACTGGACAAAACCAATCGAAAAAAGCACACAGAAAAGTCAAGCAGCACATACCAAACCCAAGCAATTCCACACTTTCCCACAGAGAAAATTGGCCATTGGGCATTTTCATCTCTGCATCACTAAGTCATTAAATCCCAACCACTTGCAGGATAAACTTCAGGTAATTACATCACCATCTCCCAGGTTTTAATCCTTGAATGTAATTTAAAGTTTACACCATAACACCAAATGCTCCTTGATACTGACAGCTTAATTTGCTGTCACTGATCCCTGCACTGCCACTTTAATCAGACAGGCTGCAGTGTCAGAGACCCACTGAATTACACCCCTGTGTAATCTTGGGTGCGTAATCCTGAGTTTTATGTTAATAAAGGCTGATATCACCATGATGCACTCCTGAGGCAGATAGGAGATGCTGAAATGAGTGGAGTAATGAGGAACCCCACCCTTTCCATATATACTTGTTAATAGCTGGTTTCCCTTAATAAGACTCTTCTAAAGGACAGGCCTTTTCCTTCCCAGCAGCCATACTTAATACCCACATCAGCATAAAGGGAGACATTTCCTTCCAAAGCACTGCTGTTATGCAATGTCAAAAGGTACATCTCCATCTTCTCTAGTGGAAGGTGCCCCTGCCCATGGCAGGAGATTGGAACTAGATGATCTTTAAGGTCCCTTCCAACCCAAACCATTCTGTGATTCTGTTATTCATTCTATTATTCATCAAGCCATGGGGCATATAGAGAGAAAACCACTACTAAGCACAAGAAAATGAAGTTGAAGTGAGAACTGTCAGTGAGCCCTGCTGGACAAGATACTACATTCCCACACACCCCACAGTCTTTTCCAAAGGGTCTTCTCAGAAGAGGGGCCAGAAATTGGCTTATGTCCATCCTGCAACCCCATGGGTTCATAGCATCTCAGTGCAATTCTCCCATCATTACTGATTTCAGGAACTGGGCTGGAACACAGAGCAACAGCTGGGCTGTAGGTGCTCCTGTCTTCAGCGTTTTCCCCACTGCACATACACCACCAGCCTCCAACAGAGAGGCAGAGCACAGAAAAAGGACAAACAGCCACAGGTACATCGCCCAGAGCTCACCTCTCACTGTCTTTAGTCAGGTGCCCATTGCACAGAGGCAACAAAAGAATCAAGGCCAAAACATGCACACTTTATGCTTTTATCCTTAATTTCCTGTTAACTGGCCTAGAAGTCCACCTTGCAGCCTCATTTTGTTGTAAATCAAATCCATTTCCCCTTGCTATTGCCACAGAGATGCCTTTTTCTCTCAAGCCCTCCTATAACTTCCTTTCCTTCTTGCTGTGCTAGCTTGCGTTTAGGCTAATTGGGGAAACATCATCAGCCAAGTGAAGTAAGCCCTGAACACAGCTGTGTGTCATATCTCTCTGTCCCTCTGTTAGATAAAGCTGGGTGGAGCCCAGGGAGGAAAGGAGAGCAGAGGGGAGCTGGCCTGGGGCAGGTTTGAAAGATCCAGAAGGGAACTGAAAATCCCTAAAACAGAAGGATGGGAACACAGTGTGACACAGTTAGTGCCTAGCAGTGCTCATTGCACTGACATTAAGGACTACCCAGCCTACTAAAAGTACTGCAACCATACCAGAGTGCTACCCCTCAAAAAAAAAAAAAAAAAGGCACTCACCCTCTCCTCCCATTTGTAGATCAAAAACTTTGGTCTGGACCCTGAAAGCTGACCCAGCATAAGGGAACCAGACCAACCCATGGACCTCCAGAGAGACCAGCAAGGCTCAGGACAGGCCCTGGAGGTGGCCTTTGAGGAGAAACACTGATTCAGGGAGAGGTGCATGAAGGGTCTGACACATCCAGGATTCTGACCAGAAATACCACAGCTCTACCACTACTGATCTTGAGGTAGCACAGGAGGAGCACCAGGTGCTTGCAAGCCCCAAACATGTACAAGTGGAGGAAAACATGCATCTGCCTCAGGAAACTGTGAGGCTCAGGGTGCTGAGGCAGCACATGGGCTGTCAGAGAGCACCCAGGCATTGGTCCTCCTGCCTCACCACCCTGGGGAAAAGCCCAGGAAGGCTTCTGGGGAAGACTGGGTGAAGGGCATCACCCCAGCTGCCTCCAGTTAGCCTGCCCACTGGTATGGGAAGGCAGGGGAAGATGAAGTTAATGGATAATGAGGATCAATTGACTGTGATCACTCCCACAGGCAGCAACCTCCACGCAGCGTTGCCTAATGGCTGTGGCAATTCTGGCAGGGGTAGAGGGGCAGGAGGACAATGTGCAGAAGCCCAAAAGGTTGTGTTTCCTCTCAGAGAAGATGGGTGATGTCCAGGTGTCGTACCAAGCCTTGCCTTGACTCAGCAAAGCCGTGAGCGTGAGACATGCACCCAGACAAGGTCAAAAAGTACCTGGTGCCCGTCACACGGAAAGCACTATGGCAACTGGAGTGGAACACAGGAGGGCCAGATCCTGAGGTGATTACTCTGACCTTACTCAGTGGGAATTTTGCCTGAACAACAACTGAGTAATGACTCTGCCTGTTGGCATACACATGACACACCGTTGCGTTCTGTATGGGAGTTGTCTAGATTTCTAATTAGTTTGCACTTGTCCTGGTTGTATTTTGACAAAACAGCACTAGACAAGCCTATTTTCCTCTAACCCCTCCTCTATTTAATAGCACCTGTGATGGCCTTAGGAGACACCTGGGGGTTCCTGGCTCCCTGCTGCAGCTGGAGCACAAATGCAAACTCACTGCACGCTTTAGGCATGCTCCAGGAGTGGTGGCAGGGAAAGTCCAACTCTGCTTTGGACTACAGTATGGATTGGAACATTTCCACCAGGCACAGGCACTGTTGTTCATGGTAGACTTTATCCACCCTCTCCTGTCCCATAAGGTGTTGGGACTATACCAGTGAACTGCAAAGATGTGACCTTGTGCTGCCTTTGCTGAAGGCTGTGGGGGCAGCTGGGGTTCGTGGGGCAAGGAAAGCACTTGAACACCACCTGCTCACCCTGATGACAGCTCTGCCCACAAGCAGACATTTACCACCCAGGGCATAGGTCACAAAGCACCTCTCTGTTCAGCTCTCAGGACAACCCTCCCCAGCACTGCCCACAGATTGACAGACACCTCGTCCTGTTTGTGGTTTAATGCTTCTCCACCAAAGCAGCAGTGTCTGCAATCAGGCTCTGCTCCAAAACTCGGAGGCTGCCCGACCTCCTCCCCACCACAGGCAGCCGCACTCCCTGACACAGGCCTGACCCGTGATGACTCCTCTCCCCAGCCCAATTTCCTGGTCAAACTTCTCCAGCTCCTCTGAGCACACACTTAAGTTGTTATATAACACCCTCTAAGAGCTGTAAAGTGTTTCAGCATCATCAAAACATCGTTTCTGAGGATGAAAAATAAAGCCCCGTCACATGTTTTGGTGACCTCTGTCATTGCAGAATTCATTTCAGCTGAGGCTGAAAGGAGAACATTGCAAGTTTTACAACGTGGCTGCTATTTATTTGAAAAGACAGAAAGAGAAGCCCCTTGCAGACACTTGCAATTTTGTTTCTAAGCCCCAAGGAAGGTGTGTGTGTGTGTAATTATGCAGCAACGTGCTTTCAGTTGGGGATTTAATAGTAAGATACAGGAAAGAAAAACACCATGGGTGTCAAACTAAATATTGTCCTTATGAAACATAGTGATAACAACAGCTCAGTCCAGAGACCAGAGTGCAATGCATGGTCCAAACAGCCAAAAAAGTCACATCTCTGTACAACGTTGGGGCTCTCATCCCTCCCACAGCCTCACTGAAGCTGAAGGGAGCGCAAAGAGCGGCCGAGCCCAAGGTGCTGTTCAGTCTTAAACCTTCACCTGTTGCGACAAGTGTGTTGTTACAGGAGATATACTGCAAGCATTTGGCACCTTCAAAATCTATTTTGATTTTCAGATAAGATCACTTTACTAAAACAAGCACAGAGATTGCAAAGGTCTCCTTACTGGCTTAAAGGAGAACAGTTCCAGAAAAGCTTTTCAGGGCATGGGTCAAGCATGCAATGCTAGGTTTAATAGCTGCAATTTAGGATGCTACTACCTGTTAAAAGCTGTTTGAACCCAGGCCTTTGCACTGCAGGGCCAGCCACCAGCAAAGCTGTAAAACAGAGCAGGTGTTGGCACCTCAGCCTTGCCAGGGCTGAGCTCACAGACTAGTTCAGACCCTGTTACGGGCAATCACTTGGCACCAAAGCAGCCAAAGCACAGGTGCACAATCTCTCTGCCATTAAAGGCAGCATTCTGCTGCCAAAAGTCAGTTTGCCCTTAAACCACCACGGACATTTCTACTCCAAATGCATTTTTTAACCTCGTTTTATTGTTTTACTGGCACAATTAGCACTGTGTGCAAATAAATAATGGAAATATAAGAACCAGAAGCAGACTGGCATTGAACACCTGAGGGTTTCCTTTCCAAAACACGAGTAAATCCATATTTCAAAACTGACCAAATAAGTTGAACATAAGATGCCTGCTCATTTTTAGCAGTGGCCACATTTCGTATCCAGCTCAAGTGCAGGATGGCTACAATCCCTCCAGACTCATCAGATTTATTTTTTTTGGCATCAGCACCATTGGTCTTACAGAACTTGCTGTGTAATCTGTCATTTTACTGAATAAGTATGTGGATGTATATAACTTTCCTTAACTGGCAAGGAAGTGCACACTGAATCTATTTCTGAAGTTACCGCACAGGATAACTCAGCCACATTGCAACAGGATCTATAAATCCCTGCACACATAAACTCTTAAGAAAAAAAACCCCATTACTCACTGGAATTTTGTCATTGTGTGATTGCTTTACAGACTGCAAACAGGAGGCAACAAGAGTACGTGAAGAGTTACACAAAAAAAGTCTCTGCCTTTTTCATACATAATATAGTGAAAGACACACAAGCTTGAGTTTCCTAACCAAAATATTTTTGGATGAAAAATGACTCTGACCTCAGAATTTAAATGTTTTATTTTGTGCGGTTTCATTTTTTTTTTTCTGGGCAGCTTCACACCACCTTTCTAGGATCAGTCACACAGTACAGAAACTGAGGCACAACATGTTCTTATTGTTTCCTGATGAGCTGAATTTCTTAGAACAGTCAGATTTTTATGGTGTATTTTCTACTTATCCAAGCCGTACAGTATTTCCTCAACTGAGATGTTTTTCAACATAGAAACTTCATCCTAAAAGAAGAAAGGATGTGATGTGCCCTTTTTTCAGTTCCAAGTGGACGCCTGAAAATTCAGTGGCAGCAACTGACAGGCTCTAATTGCAGTAGTTTCTTCACCAAATTTTTTTTTAAACAGTTTTATAGTTGCCATAAAAACATATAAACTTTTCAACTGACAAGAATTTCAGGTTTCATTCACCTGTAAATATCTCCTTATCTGTTCATATCTGTAGAGATACAGGACAGTCACTTGTAGTAAGCATTGACCTCTGTACATTTTTCAAGACATTCCTGTGCTGACAATAAACTTGTGCTTATATAAAAGGTTCCCTTTGTTCCACACTTTTATGTAATCCGTTACTGTTAATAATCAAACACTATGATAAAAAAAAAAACAAACAACCAAAAAAAAAAACCCAAAAAACCCCAAAAAACCAACCAAACCAAGAGTCTCTCCTCCCCTCAAAAAATCCCAAGTATTTTAAGTGTGGATGAGTACTTCAGGAAGTAGGAAGACAATGTGTCAACAGGCAAGTTACCATCCCAAAGCATTAATGTTTAGGGCAGAAAAACAGATGTGGCAATATTAGTCTTTTGAGGGCAATTAATTCTTGAAATTAGAATGAGACACTTGTCAGTTGATGGATCTGCTCAGCCAAGTCATCTCCCTCTCCTGAAAAAATTTCAGCAAGAAAAGGAAAAAAAAAAGATGTAGTAGAATGTAATGAAAGGATCTCCCCTAAAACCACACCCCAAAAGAGCATTTTCTTTCTTTTCCAGTTGAAAAGTGCCCTCCCGCAGATTTCTTGGGATTCCTTTCTATTTTTTTTTTTTCTCACCGTGGGTTAGAACCGAAGTAAATAATTTCTTCAGCAAAAGGTTTAGGAAACAATGGAGAGGAGGAGTGGCTTGTTTGGAAACATAATGACACAGCTGGACACACTCAGTGTCAACAGAGATTTCAATGCACTTGCACAAGAAGATATTATGGGAGAGGTCTGCCCAGTAACTGGGTGAAATACTTCTTGTATCAATAATGTATCATCATTACAATGCAAATCTGTCTGTACCACCTTCTACCTTGTGGCAGCGGGGCAGACACTCATTACCAAGCCATCCTTGGTTGTAAGAAACAAGAGGTCATTTCTTTCAGCATCCCATTAGTGACCTGTCTACAAATACCTGAACTCTCAGCTCCAGCACACAGCTGGCACAACAGCTCTAGAGAGGATTATTGCACTTACGAAGAAGAAGCTGTGTCTATTAATTAGATTCCTGTGTTGAAAGATACCATTTTAAAATCTACTCTGTACTGTATTTCACTCAACTTACTGAAGGTGTTCTCCCTGACAGACTTTAATACATGTGCGTGTGCTTCCTCCCCACCACCCCCCTGCCAAAAATGGTTTTGAATTAATTTTCCTCTTCTCCCACAAATACTGTATTTGGAAAATTATTTATTTAATGAAGGTATTTCAAATCACAGTCTGAAATCAAAGTAAGAAAGCCTCAAGAAGAAAACACAGACTAAAACACAGACTATTTCCGATTCTTTCAAGTTAAAAACTTTAACTGTCAGCATTTGTGAAGATTATTTCTGTCGTCCCATTAACTCAATAAATTAACAAGAGTTTAATTGACCTTCGCTTCTTTACTTTTCCTCTTTGCTCTTCACACTGCTTCTCTCACAATTCTCTCTCCTTCCCACAAACAAGACACGAGCTTGTCATAGACCTTTTCTGAGCACAGACTGGAGGTTTGTCACTGGCTCCACCAGGACAAAGACTGTGATGTCCTCCTAGAATTTGCTGTGCAATCCAGGGTCATGCCCCAGCCTTTGCCTCAGCTCCATCCTCACCACCAGCAGCAGGGTGACTGCTGCCCCTGCTCTGCCCCTTGCACTCCATTCCCTGCTCCAAGGTAGGAGTTCACATCAAGGCAATCCTGTTGCTACCACAAATGGAAGCTCCTGCTCTCCTTCCTTCCTCCTCCTCCCTCCACCCACCCCATGGCAGGTAGCCAGTCAGAGGACACACTGACTGTTGGGATGTGCAGGGAGAGGACAACCAGGGTTTGGCCTGTGGGCAGTCACCTCTTCCACTTCTTGCTTAATGCACACCTGGTCTACTCTCTGCTCTTTCTCTGTGCAAGAAGCCTGATGGTCACACACAGCTTCTAATACTATTTAAGCATCATGTTCTTCTTTGTGGAACCTGCTGACTCTGGTGGGATTTGACTCAAGTACACCATTCACTTAAATAAATTAGTTTAATGATATATTAGAAACATCCTCAAACCCACTTGGTATAAATAAACCCCTAACTGGATTTTTTTTTTTTTTGTTCTAGAATGCACCTGGTATGCAAGCAATCCCAAACTTTATGTAAACATAGAGCCTTTCATGGATATTAAGACTGAGCAAGCCATCTAAATATCAGTCTCAGTGCTGTAGGTCCAGCCTGCTCCTCACAACAGCAAAAGCAAAGCTCCACAAAACTCAGGACATGCCTCTGCAGAAAGACAGTGGATCATGTGGTTTGTAAGTCTAGTTCACTCAGGGTAGAAATCCAAATGCTAACTGTGAGTTAGAGGGTTGTTTTGCTTTTCACTGTTTTTAGTGGACAAGACTCCAGCCCTTGTTTGTCACAGGGGAGTCCTGCCAAAAAAAGAACCAAGTACAGACAGACACACGCCCAAGCTTGCAGAGGTCTCCAAACAATGACTCGTCAACTAGACCACTCTTGGCCACCTCACAACCACCTCATTACAGCAGAGTAACAGCGATGACAGTTCAATGTCAACATTAGTTCAATGTCAACATTAGTTCTTTTCTGTAGGTTAAGCAAAGACTGTGGTAGGTGTGAGGATCATAAAGAGGTAAGAAACTCTGCAGGGAGGCAAATGCATCAAGAAGGGAAGAAAAGACGCAAAAATGGAAATGAGAAAGCTAAGGGCATGGAGGAAGAGGGTAGGAGTCAGACAAGTCAGAAATAGCAGCCACCTAATGGGCTAGCTTGTGAAGAAACCATTAAAAAATCCCACTAATTAAAGAGTAGAGAAAAATTACATCCCTGCTCTCTCTATGCAAGCTGCTTCTTGATAACAAGGATTCTTCTACCAGGTAAGACTAAACAAAGACCTGACCTTAGAGCTAGTTATTCCTATAAAGGAGCTACAAATAAATCTGCTGCACATGAGGCCTGAGAAGAATCACTGGGCTGAGACCCCCCTGAACCACCAACACTGTAACTGATGCAGAGCAGCCACAGAACACCTTGTCTTCCCTAAAAGCTGCCTTTTCTTCCCAAAGAGTGTCCTGGACACAGCACATCTCTCGGAGGTAGGTGATGTGCCAACCTCCTGTGCCAGTGCAATTAGCTGTGAGCCCCTTCAGGGCTGCTGCCTCCCAGCAGGAGTCATGGCTGAGCCTTCTGCTCCAACCTGATGTTTGCTGGGACTTTCAAAACATCCAGATATGTGATAAATGATTTATCTTTCCCTAGCACAGGTCGGCTCCCCTCCCACCTCACAATACCCCTAGGGCACAATTAAAGCCCTTCTGGATAACAGGAACACTCCCTGGAGTGCTAATCATGCTGGAAAGATTGCTGGAGCATTTAGAAACCTAAAGCTTATCTTCTGCACCATACAAAAGGGGATCTGCTTCTGCAGACATCCTAATCTGCAGGATTCTATTTAAATTTCAGGTAATTCCCACTACCACACTGGGAGTAAGAAAAGGTTGATTAGAAGTTGGGTGAATCAATATGTGCTGAATGGCCTAGAGAAGTAGGAACATTCATCTTGGCAGTAATAAAACTGGGAAAGCTGTGGGTGGATGACTAAAAGGAACAAAGGGCTGCTTAACAGCGTTGAGCTGGGGTAAAAAGGCCAGGAAGAAAAGCGCTCATAAAACTTTATGACTAAGACCAGAATGAGATGAGAAATACACTGGAAGGAGTGTTGGATCAGGAAACATGCCACTCAAACCTACAATGAGTCACATCTACTCCTGCCTTGTAGGACAGGAGGTCTGCCTTGCTGAAAGGGTGAAGTTCCCCTCCTTGACGCCCCCAAGAAGTGGCTGGTTTCCTTCAGTGGATCCATGTGACTCCTCGAGGGAGGTCCAACCACACATTTCAGTGCGAGATAAGCACGGAGGCGCCACAGCCGCTGGGAATTCCAGAGCTGTATTAAGAACAACATTAGGATGAGGGGGAAAAATTACCCAGGGGAGGATACAGGGCAACAGATGTGCCCTGGAGGACTTGAAACACAGAGAAAGAGCAGCAGCTTGAGCCCTCGGGAAGAGAGGCCGAGCACTCAACCAAGCCGGAAACGGGACAACCTCAGGCCAACGTTGCAGCACTTTGTCAGGGCCTGCATTTGTTCTGCCCTTGCTTTATTTGCCCCGTGGCTATATGGAGAACTTTCTTCTCCCAAGTTATCAATTTGCAAGTCTCATGAGCATTTAACTTGCTTAATAATCTGGTTTTTGCTAATGCGTAGTTTGAGCCGCAGTCTCTGTTCATTAAAAACAATTTTCGCTCGGAAATATAGAATGGCTTCAATATTTTGGAGCAGCAACGTGTGAGGTCTCATGGAGAGCTGGTGTTCAGACTTATTAAAAAGATTACTGCAGCACTCAAATAAGATTGTTTCCTATTATGTTTCAGAAGCAGTATTCCATACTAAAAACAAATATAGCACTGGGACAGATACCTAAAGTTGCTTGGGTTTGTGCCTTTATAGCTTTCTAATGGTTTTGCTTTCCCCATCGTCCCCCTTAAAATCTACAATCCAACCACCTTTGGCACTGATGTGTAGTAGACCATAAACAACACTGAGCACAGATTTGTAATTACAAGCTCTGTCATGAGGTCACTGTGCCCCTCACGGAGCTTCAGCCCAGATTTTGATTACTTTTAAAGATTAGTTACAAAACTCATTAGGAACAGTAGCACAAAATTGCTGGAACTAAACAGAAAACAATCAGTGGGATTTTCAGTTTTGTTTTGTTTCAATTTATTAAGGTTAAAATTGGGTTGCAGACACACTGAACCACAGTACTTGTCAGGATGCTAAATTTCTGCCTGAAAGACTTCAAACATCTTTGCTTTCTACAGAGATTTTGAACTTCTGCTGTCCACACAACCCAAAAGGCAACGAGCAAGATGAAATGGGGTTCACTGAAGTGAAGCAGAGATGGGGAGTGTTCTCCACATTCCCCACCACCTCCAGCAAAGCAAAGGGAGAGATCTGAGACAGTAGGAGAAAAGCAGCGCTTGGGGTAACCCTACAGAAATGTACCAAAAATCTCAGAAAAAACACCTTCTGATTGCCAAATGACCTTCACTCAAGAGGTTTCCAAGTTCAAGTAAAATCTGGTTGTATGCCCACACACTTTGGTATTCTCAGACTAATGCCGGTAAATACTGAGGTTCTTGATTGTTTTGGTTGATTATAACAGACCTATTTATGTCCAAAAGAGCTTGAGATTCTCAAAGGTATTCCTTCATATGGCATTTAAGAGGGAAGGCTCCAGAATATAAGTCCTGTGAGGCATGGTTGAGGGTACTGGAGTTGTTTAGTTTGAAGAAAAGGAGGCTAAGGGGAAGACCTTATCTCTTCTTCCAAGCAACCAGCAACAGGACAAAAGGAAATGGCCTCAAGTTGTGCCAGGGGAGGTCCAGGTTTGCCATTAGGAAAAATTTCCTCACTGAAAGAGTGGTTAAACATTGGAATGGGCTGCCCAAGGAAGCAATGGAGACACCATCCACGTTCAGGAAACAAGTAGACTTGGTACTCAGTGAAATGTTGGACTCGATGATCTTGGAGGTCTTTTCCAACCTTAATTTGATGATTCTCTTCTAAGTGCACAACACATCTTTGGTGTGTGTCAAGTCATGTTCAGAAGAACACACTTCCTTACCTTTAAGTGTCTCACTGTAGCATGGAAACATTGATGGGCGCTTTGCTGCTGACACAGGGATGCTGTCAGGATCAGAACCAACTTTCAGTGCTGCTTTGCGGGCATGTGGAGGAGGAGGAGGAAGCCCAAAACCTTCCAAACCGCAACAGGCTGCTCCGGCTTTGTTTCCCACACCTCAGACTACAGCTCTCCTCTGAGCAACTGTAACGGACGGAGGACACCTAGTGGGGTTTTGCTCAAATACCAACACCACAAAACCTCTTCCATCAGAAAACGATTCACTAAAAAGCACTACTAGCACACAGATTTATTTTTTTTTTTTTAAATTCATTTGTTGATGTTACAGGAAAAAATCCCAGACCGTTTTCCCAAATGTTTTCTAAGCCTGGTCATGGCACCACACACTGCTTCGGTTTCTTTCCTTTATCCACATTCTTTGACTAACCTGGTGTTTCTCAGAGTTTGAGGTCAACAGATCTCTGCCACGTTCTGAAAGTGTTTCATGCCCTAAACCCACCAGAAGAGTCAATTGGCATTAGCAAGGTCATCAGCATTACTGGCTAGAAGGGCTCCTTGGCCAGTACAGCTCCAAAACACAGGACAACAAACAATAATTTAAACTGGGTGCAGGCAGAACTTTTCACTTTTACTCATTTGTAATTACTAGAATATTATGCTATCAACAGTAAAATAAATATTTTCAAAATCTTTTTGTTGACTCACTAATATATTGAGTGCTATCGATGCAGTTGGCAGAGTTTTTACAGCAGGCACTGTAAAAATCAGTTCACAATTTCTATTTTATTGAACAGGAGGAAGATGTTGTAGGATGTACTCTGATCCTTGACAGATTTTTTTTTTTTTTTGGGGGGGGGGGGTCTAAAGTCCTTCTGTCTTCTGGATTTCTCTAAGCTGAGTCTTTTGGGTTGGATTACTGCACCTGTGTGAGAAGTTTTTTTAAAAAGCCAAAGTTAAATGCTGTGTGTCTCTTTGGGATTCTCAGTCCATCTTCTGCTTTAGTCCTGGAACTGAGCTTTTATTAGACCAGAGCTCTGGAAAAGCTATTTTCTGTTGTCAGCTCCTCCAGAATATTGATTTGGAGCACTGTCTGAAAACATAAAACATGAGCAAGTAAACTAACTTTATCTACTTCATTACAGATTTAGCTAAAGAAGAAATATAAAGAAATCCCCAGACAGCCCCTCTTCAGTAGCTGAAGTGCTGAGAGTACTGAATGTGCTGAGTACCCACACTGTCCTTTCATGTCTCCAGGTAGGTCTTGCAATGATTGATAACTCAACCTATAGCTCCAGCCTGCCCAGTAATTGCCTTAAATACCTGTTTCATCATATTCCCCCTGCTGGCTCCCAAGTTTGAGAGGCAGACAAAGCCAGGCAACAATGTTTGATGGCTTCAAAGTAAAATAGAGTCAAATAGAGGCAGGAGAACCTCTTCCTACCCCTCCCAATCAAAGCTAAACATACTTCTGAAACATGCTTTGAGAGGGAATTGACTGGGAAGGGCCATTTATCCTCCTGTCTCTGATGGTAACACAAAGCCAACAGCTCCCCAAAAAAAAGCAGCACAAGCCTGAAACAGGTCAGAGAATGTGGTGAGGGGGAAGATGAATTGAGAAGCAGCCTTAATATAGTGTAATGACAGAGATAGTTTCAAATATCTTCCTAGTATGAAAAACTACATGAAATTGGTAACTGAACCATTATTTAGGCTCTGTCTGGGTGAATTCACCAAATGTGCAGGACAACTGACTGTTATGACACACTACTGTTAGTTTTTTATTGTGTGAAATCAAACTACCTTCATTTTAAGTTTAGTCCCAGAGTATAGAGAGGATAAAAAAAGCACACACACACTGATCACAGCAGTACAAGGAAGAGACTGAGGTGATGGGATGAACCACCACCTTGGTTTGCACACTAAGCCCTATGGCTAAAAAGCAGGGTCACCTCCCTGACTACCAGGCAATCATCCTTTGGAGAGTTCAAGGATGACGCACTTCCCATTCACTTGGGCACTAGGTCAGCCTTTCTGAATGAGATTTCCCTCCTGCCCACGCTGTGTTTGGTGCTCTTACTTGAATGAACTTCCATTATCAGATAAGAGCTGGATACAGGCTCCATTGTTCCCCCAGCTCTTCACTTCTTACCCAGAGATTTGGGTTACACTAACTGAGTGTGCAGTTCATGCTAGGACATTCTCTGGCCATCCATCCAGAATGACAGGCGACGAAACTCAGAGCTTTGACACAAAAAGCAGAGGTAAGATGAGCTGCCAGATCATGAATTAATACCCCTCCACACTGTTTAACACAGTGAACCCTGAGCATGGAGCTGTTTCTCTGACTAGACATGCCTGTTCATGACGTGCTTCTGTGCTGAGAGAGGAGTCACAGCAGTGAGTTATCACCGGTTTCCTTCCCAGCACCAAGGGACACCATCAGCTGGGTGACAGGAAAGCTCACCTATAATTACACTACAATGCAAAAGCAGAGATCTGTTGGTTTATCTCCTTTTCAGATTTAGTGCTGTCAGCCACTGTCTAGGACTTTGTTCAGTGTTCATAAAACACCTCTGACACACAAACTTGTACTATCTTCCTCTTTGAAGGCCAGGACTTTTCCAAACTCTTGGTGTTAGGCTTAAGGGTCCCTTCGGGGAAAAGGGAGCAAGCTTTGCCTATTTCCTTGTTCTGAGCAAGTAATGAATCATCATTTAAACAATATTGCCTCATAAACAGACAGTCACAGGCTGATAAACAGTCACAGCCTCTGCTTTTTCCCTGAGCCTTGTGGATCCTCCCTAAGCATCTCCCTGGCACAGGGCAGAGACTGTGCAGGCACTACCCTGAACCTGAAAAGTTCTGTGCACTTCAAATATTTATCACGATAAAGGAAGATTATCAACAGATAAGGAGCTGGGGAGGAGAGGATTAGCCTAGAAAAAACCACGAACACAAGGTAGACTTGGTGGTTGAAGATTTGGATCTTCTTGTGCTTGCAGTGGGTATAGGTGACCTATAATCTCCCCTCTGCATCCATCCTTAATCCCATGGGGTTTCATCATCAGGAAAGTCTCCCAACAGGCTGTTTTCTTCTTTACAATGGTTCCCTACCTGGCTTCAATATTTAAAGGTGTTGCCAGTTCTTATGATTTTATCACAACTGTCCCACATTGCTGTTCTTTTAATTAAAACCAGAACTCCCAAAGGCAAGCTACTCTGCAGGAATCTCAGGTTTCATTTAACAATAATAATAATATTCAGATATTTCCAGATGTCAGAAATGCTACAGAAGAGCTTGGAAGCGAAAAAAAAAATAGGTATTTTAAAGATTAACAATGTAGAACAAGAAAACCAAACTTTCTAAAAGTGAGAACAAGACTGTTCATATTCCAAATCTCTTTTTTCAAATAAAATAATTTTCCCCCACTTGGAGGGAATACAAGAGGATGAAGCTTGAGTCAGTGTTGACTGTCTGGTATTACTAATACTGATTTTTATAGTTAATTTTACAAATAAAATCTGATTAGTCTAAAGAGGTCAAATAATCTCATACACAAGAAGGAAGGAGTATTCTAAAACTTGTTTATTGTTCTAATCCCTGTTATGTCTCAGATTAATTGAAAATTAATTCTGCTTTGCTTTTGCTATTGTTCAGACAGCACTAAGAGAACATCAGACAGTTTACAAATGCTGAAGGCTGACTTAAGTAACTGAAATATGAACACATGACCTTTATATGAGGGATGGAAGCTGAGCATTCTTTAATTATGTTCTCTGACTGGTCCCAGGCTGTAACTTCTGCTAAAATGAATAGCATTAGAGATACAAAAAGCGTGCTTTGTGCAGCACTGGCACCAGAGGAAGGCAGGCAGATTCAGGTCCACAATAGCTGTCCTGTTCCTACAGGACAGATGGTGTCTTCACCAGCAAAATGCTTAAATACCATCAATTCCTTGCATGTGCCTTTACTCTGTTACAGCCCTATAAGATCACACAAATGCATCACTCAGATTATCTCACCTGATGGACTCTTTCAAAGAGTTTATTTATTGCAACCCTACAAGGGCACTCTGAACCTTCAGGTGAGGACACTGTTAGGGCACTGCTGTGAGTGTTGGATGTAATGGAGGGATTGGAATGCCTGGAGCTGCAGTTGGCAATACCACCTGAGAGCCTCTGGGTAAGGCCTGAGGGACAAAGAAATGAAGGGGCTGTCATTGTGGGAGGCTGCTCTTGGCCACCTAGCCAAGATGACAACACCGAGGAATTATTCTTTACAGAACCAAGGGACACGTCCAAATCAACACACTTGTCCTTGTGGGGGAATTCACCTGGCCAGGTGTTAACTGGGAACACCACACAGCTGGTAAAAACAGGTCCAGGGGATTCCTAAAACATCTGAGTGATAACTTCTTGGTACAGGGGCTCAGGGAGCCAACTGGCAGAGGTGCCCTCTGGGATTTGTTGCTTGCTCCCAGAGAGGCTCTCATGGGTGAAATGGCCATTGGTGACTGTCTTGGCCACAGTGACCATGCAGCCATTGAGTTTCCCATCTCTCGTGGTTCTCCTGCTCCCATTTTGCTCCCAAAATGGACCAGGCACAGGCGAGCACAGCTGGAAAACCAGCATCTTTTATTAATGTTCAATCTCCCTGTGCTGGAAGCACCTTTTACCCAGTCAGAGTTGATTTCAGCAAAGTTGCTGAGCTGCTGCCTTTATGAGTTTGTTCCTTATCTTGGGAGTTCTGCCAAATGTCCTAACACCTGACCAACCAGGCCAGCCCATGCTGCTCCCTCAGGGAGCTGTGCAGGCTCCAGGTCAGCTCTCATCTCCGGGGCCTGGCCTGGTGCTGGCAGTGGGCACTAATCCTCCGGCCTTCCCGCCATGCAGGGGATCCGGAACAGCCGGCGCAGAGCCCGGAGCACCCGCCTGGGGCGGGAGGGACGTTTCCTGGGGACCTGGCTCTCTGTGTCTGCCTCTGGCACCTGCTCTCTGGAGCCAGGAGAAGCTGCTGCCTGTGCTGACCCCTGGGGAGCAGGGTGAGGGTCCTGCAGGAGCTGTGGGTACTTGGGGTTGACCCAGATGGTGCGGACGGTGATGCATTCACAGTTCTCCTGCAACAGCTCTTGGTCTCTGTCATCTCCCTCTTCAGACAACTCTATGTCTTCGCTGACTTCCCCCTGGGACAGCTCTGGGTCTCCTCTGACTTCACACCAGGACAGCTCCTGGTCAGTGGAGTTTTCCCATTGGCGAAGAACTTTATCACTGTCATCTTCTGGATCTGCTTGGGATAGCTCTTCCTCTTTCCACTGGGACAGCTCTTGGCCCAAGGAGTATTTCCACTCATTCTCCTCCTCAGCCAAGGCCCACTGCTCAGTCCGTGGCATGGGCAGTGCAGCACTCCATGGTGTCCTTCTCCACTCCCCTCTGAGGGCCTCCAGCCAGTGAGGCAAAGGGCTGAGGGGACAACAGGGGTTGTGTGGGGCAAGGCCTGGGCTCTCTGCCCCTGCTGCCTTCACTCGCTCCCACGAGGCAGGAGAAGCTGCTGCCTGTGCTGACCCCTGGAGAGCAGGGTGAGGGTTCTGCAGGAGCTCTGGGTACAACGGGTTGATCCAGATGGTGTGATTTGGGATGTGTTCCCAGTTCTCCTGTGACAGCTCTTTGTCACTGTCATCTCCCTCATGGAACAACTCTGGGTCCACTCTGAATTCCCCTTCGAACAGCTCTTGCTCCATGGAGCCTTCCCATTGGCAAATCACTTTCTCACTGTCAAACTCTTCTTGGGACAGCTCTTTGTCTCTCTTGCCTTCCCATTGGGACAGCTCTTGTCTTCTTTTTTCTTCCCACTGGGACAGTTCTTGGTATATCTCAAATTCCTTTTGGGACAATTCTTGGTATTTCTCATCTTCCTGTTGGTACAGCCATTGGACTGTCTCACCTTTCCTTTGGTACAGCCTTTGAAGACTCTCATTTCCCCATTGGGAAGGCTCCTGGTGTGTCTCATATTCCCACTGGTACAACTTTTGGACACTGTCATCCTCCCCTTGTGACAAATCTTGGTATCTCACACCTCCCAATTGGGAAAGCTCCTGGCATCTCTCATATTCCCATCGGTACAGCTTTTCACAATTCTCACCTTCCCAATGTGGCAAATTTTGGTATCTCACATCTCTCCACTGGGAAGGCTCCTGGTGTCTCTCATATTCCCATGGGTACAGCTTTTGGAGACTTCTATGTCCCCACTGGGACAGCTCTTGGTCCAAGGAGTATTTTCGCTCTTCCTCCTCCTTGGCGAAGGACCACTGCTCAGTCTGTGGCCCTGGCAGCTCTGCCACCCCCACCGCCCCCTCCTGACAGCGAGGTGAGGGGCTGGGGGGGCAGCAGGAGCTGTGTGGGGCAGGGCCCGGGCTCTCTGCCCCTGCTGCCTTCACCTGCTCCCACACGGGCAGGGCTCCTACCCTGGCCCTCACGTGGCGCCTCATCCACGGGCTCGGCAGCCCCTGGGCAGGGTAGGAGTTGCGGTTTGCCCTCTCCTTGAACATCTCCATTGTCCTCTGCCTCAGAGGCTCTCAGGGAGCTGCTGCCTCCTGAGTGAGGCACTCTCTGCACGGGGGACACCCCAGGGCTCTGCACCCCTTCAGTGCCCCCCACCCCCAGTGTCACAATGGCCTCTGGGCACGACGTGGCCCCCGTGTCAAAATGGCCACCCCTGGCACCCCAACAACCATGGAACTGGCTGGAACCAGCTGGAACCTGTTGGATCCACCTGGAACAGGCCTTGTCTGGCTCTGGGCAGCCCCCAGACCTGCAGGCCCTGGTGTGCCCAGACCCCTGGGAGGCTTTCGACACTGTCCCACACGACATCCTGATCTCCACATGGAGAGTCATGGGTTTGGAGGGTGGGCTACTCGGGGGATGAGCAATTGGACGCAGTCAGAGAGTTGTGGCCAGTGGCTCCTTGTCCAGGGAGAGGCCAAGGATGAGGGGTGTCCCTCAGGGCTCGGCCTTGGGACCAGGGCTCTGGAATGTCTTTACCAGTGACACAGACAGTGGGATTGAGCTCAGACTCAGCACGGTGGCAGGTGACAGGAGGCTGAGCAGGGCAGGTGAAATAATAAAGGATGGAGCCATCCAGAGGGACCTGAGCAAGTTTGAGAAGTGGGACCATAAGAACCTCATGAGGTTCAGCAAGGCCATGTGAACGGTGCTGCACCTGGGTTGGGCCAATTTCATAAACACTGAATCCCAGAATCATTAAGGTTGGAGGACACTTTCAAGATCATCCAATCCCGCTGTCAACCCAGCACCACCACAGTCACCCCTAAAACATATCTCCAGGTGCCACATCCACACGCCTCGTGAACATTTTAACAGAGATTCACTATGAACCTTCAGGTGAGGACACCATTATACAAGGCACCATCTAAACCAGCAGCACAAAGACACGCCCTTCCACAAAAGACTCAAAGTTCACTGCCTCAAATTCAGGCAGCAGCACCCCAGGTGAGAAAGCAGACAAACAGGACTAGGTGGAGAGAGCAAGTTCACACACTTGTCTAGACATTGTGACCACTAAAGAGTTTGGAATTTTATTTATTTTTGTATTTATTTAATATGATCCACTGAAGAGGTGTGTTTGCAAACTACCACAAGTCCTGAACCTCTTCAACTCTGTACCAATGCATTCACTATTTCAATGCATAATATCCAAAGGAGCAAATGCAAAACTGGTCAAATCAGAATTAGGCTCTAAAAATGAGACTCAGTCACAGGAATTCTCACCCAAGAGATCCCTGAATACGGCACAATTATAACCTCAGTGTGGTATTTATTGAGGATGGAGTGTTTTCAACATTCCCTTTGCCTATTGAACCCTGATGCACTAGTATATGGATGCCAGATTTTAATGGCAAAGAAGCATAGGAAGCATGTGACAGCCACATTCCTATAATACCTGTTGCAACTTGTTTTTTAGCCTCCTCCAATCTATATAAACTAAAGTAAAAAAGTGAAAGCTCCAATATATGTAATCTAAATTGGAAAAGTGAAAGAAAAATACTCTGAATTTAAGAGTCTAGACCCCTGCCAGGGTGAGTTGGGGCCAAGCTGGAGGCCAGAGCTTTCTGGAATGGAGTGGCAGGGCTGGCTGAGGAGCAGCCAATAGTTTGCAGGGTGGTGCCTGAGGACACCCCCACCCCAAATCTTAAAAAAATCTACTGCTAAAGGTTAGTGAGGAGGCTCCTCCCTTCTGCTCCACACTGACAATTCAAAGCAGTTATTCCTTGGAAACAGAGATGGTGGTATATCCAATGAAGGTCACAGCCAGCCATGCTCCAGAGCAGGCCTACAGAAATCCTGTCAGGTTGTTCAGCACAGCCTCACCTTTGTGAGCCAAGTAACACCAAAACCTGGTCAGAGTTTGAACCTGCACAAAGCACTGCTAGGTGGCATTTCTCTTCGATCTACCCTAGTTGGTCATTCACCAGTTTTTGCACCTATGCCTCTCAAATCATGTTGACTAATGCTCCTCAACAGAAGCAGAATTCCCCATATCCATCTGCTTCCTCTGGCTGCATCCCCCCTTCTTGTAGCCACCAACAAACAGGCAAAATCATCAGACCATTCACTCAAACCCAGTAATTTCCTTTTACTGAAGCAAAACTCAACCTTTTTATCCACCCCTTGTTTTGAAAGGAAGTTGCCCACAGGCAGGTTCATGGCAAAAAGACAAAAAGCAAAGCCAAGCAAACAAAAAAGAGAATAACCCTGAGCTGCTTTTATTCTCACCTGCTGTTTCAGGGACTAGTCCTCCCAGGTGAGGCCTCTTCTGACAGAGGGAATCTGCAGTAATTGCATCTCTTAGCCCAAAAGGTGCATTGCCTTTTAGTGAAACAGCTACACATACAACCAAAAACAGCAAAAGAGAAACCTGCTCACTCCCCACCTTATATAGATTCTGTGAGCACTGAAAAGGAGACACAAAGCACCTGGGAAGTCTTTAAAAATCACAGCTGCAGGAAACCTTCCCGCATGATTGAGCTATGAAGGTCTGACTCTGCAGGAAAAAAAGTGGTTTCAGCTGTGTTTTAAGGCAAGTCACAAGCTTGAACAGGGATGGCTGCTGCACGGCAATTTTGTTTTTCTGCAGTGAACAGGAGGGGCCTTTCACAATAGGGGAACAAGTCAAAACATCTTTCAGGGTTGCAGTGTGTGTCCCCTCCACACCCACCACTCCAGTGCACGATCTCTCTTGATACAACAATTAATGGGACTCAGCTGCCACAAAAAGAGAAAGGAGCAGCTGGGAATTTTCTGTGGTAAATGACTGACATGAGGTGGCCCCACAGCTTCCCTGCTGCTTCCAGACAAACCTTTTAAAGTAGGAGGCCTTCGGTTTCTTCCAGATGAGCTGAAATATTAACCAAGGTTAGAGAGATGGTGAGAGGTGATAATCCCAAAATAGCAGGTTGTGACTAACCAGGCATCTGGAACAGATTGCCCAGAGAAGTTGTGGATGGCCTGTCCCTGGAAGTGTTCAAGGCCAGGTTGGATGCAGCTCTGAGCAACCTGGTCTAGTGGAAGGTGTCCCTGCCCATGGCAGGGGGCTGGAACCAGAGGATCTTTAAGGCTCCTTCCAACCCAAACCATTCTGTGTTTCCATGTTTCTACCGTAATGGTCCATTAAATGTCACTTACAGAAATTTGGAGTATTTCATTTTGCTAAAGACTGAGGTTGGTTGTGCTTGATCAAGTATTTGGTCTGTAACCTCCCCATACTGACAGGGCAACTAGCTTCCTTGTTTGAGAAGTTATAGCCCTGCTATGGCTTAAAGCAGAGGCTTAAATCCTCTGTTCCAGACCTACTCAGAATGGAGCCATTTCACTCTCTTGTTCTGTCCTTCTTTCTTTGCTTTGCCTCACAGCCACCTTTTATATCTACACAACATTTTCCAGATTCTCTCTCCTTTAAAACATCTCCCTTTCAATTCACCTGATGCTCCTCCACACAACCATCTTATACAAAACTTTGTTTCCCTTGAAAATTTCTCTTGTCTTTCAGACAATATTTGTTACTTGCCCCTCTATCTGCCTTTACCATCTCTGTTGTTTCAAACGTCTCAGTCTCCAATTCCCACCCTCTCCTACTCACTCTGCGATGCTTGTGGAATTGCAACGCTTATGGAATTGGAATACATGGGGTAAGAGTTATTTAATTCTGAGTTGAAGAGTAGTCCACAGTTCAAGACACCAGGTAATTATTTCGGTCAGACGAGGGCAGTGTTACAAAACATCTTGGTTCCCAGTGCCGCACTTCACTGCTCCTCCTCCCGGTACAGCTATTTGTTTGCGTTCTGAAATTATCTAGGTTGGAAATAAAGAACCTCAGAAAAAAAAAAAAAAATGAAAAAGAGAAAGAAAAGGAAGAAGAGAGATTTATGCCGTCATCCCAGAGATCTAGTTTACAGCAGGGCCACACTGGTGTATCTGCAGAGGCAGCAAATGCTGTAGCCAGGGAGTGAGCAAATAAGGACAAGAAGAATTTCTGAGGCAGAAGCTCTCTGCCAAATGCAACATGTTCCAACAGCCCAAGATCTGCCCATTTGTTTTTAATCTTGGAATTTGAAACTGCAGTGATCTGGCCCTTACTGCACATTAAAGTTTTCTTGTGTGTACATCACTCTTATATTTGACTCTCTAAGCCCCTTTCCCTTCTTCCAAATGGGTTGCCACAAGTCCTTGGACCTAACACAGAGCAGTAATTTCTTTTTTTGAATAGGCAAGTGACAAAGATGACAATTCCTGCCTCAGTATAGAGGTAGATGCCAAGCTCTAGCACGTGGTAACTGTAAGAAACATTTAATGAACTTCCTTGGGGAGGAGACTGAACAGTGCAATGGAAAGTCCCCTCATCAAATCTAACTGAAAGCAATCTTTGCTGAGGTAGAAGTAAAGTCATGTGCATATTCAGGAGCATTTGTTTTTGAAAAAGCCCATTTATGACTTAGGGTTCATTTTCAGTGCACTACTGCTGAGAAGCAGCTGTGAAATTCCCTTTGATGGTAATATAAATGTTGCAGCTAATTGCTGCAATATTCTTCTTCCCCACCCTGAGGATCTTTTATTCTACCAGTTTTAATTCTCAAGTGGTTTATTCTACAGATAGGGAACTAAAATTACTAAGAACTGCCCTCAAAAGAAATGGGCAAGTGACATACAAACTAAGGAGAATGGTCAAACTCATCTAGCAATTCTACAATGGACTGCAAGCTGGATTAGCAGGATATGTCCATGGCTGAAGAAGGATCACGTGGATGATCTGGAGTGTATAGGCTGAGGTTATAGGTTGGGCTTTACCAGAAACAAGAGAGGGGTCCCTAATCACAGTCTCCACAGACATAAATGTCATTCAATAATTGAGCAAAATCACAGCCAAACATCTTGATCAGACACAGGTTTTCAGGGAGGCAGATGATTTAGGCAATTCTCTATGGAGATCGCTGCAAATTAGGGAACATACTGGATATACTTTGCCTTTCTATTTCCAGATGTGCCCACAGAGCACTTCACAACCCCCCCCCCAGTGCAACTAACCATAGGACAGGAGAATCTTATTAACTTTGTTGTACAAAATATAGAGACATGCCCAGGCTCACAGAATAACTGGGTGGGAGCAGAGTTGCAGAAGAGATGATCTGCTCTCTGTTGCAGTCACACACATGGGAAGGGTAGAGCACGGCTTTCCATCATCTGTTGGGAGCACTGAGCATCTGTGTGGCTTATCCATGGTGTTCCTTGCACCAGTAGGTATTTATTGGGCTGATATGTTATTATTAGCTGATTTAATAAATAACTGGGCCTCTTAGATAAAGCCCTGATTCTTCCCCTCTCTCCTTTTTGCCTCTGTGCCAAGCCCTGTGCTTCTAAATTCAGTTTCAAGCCAGGGAAGCAACCAGTGCTTGAGTTTTTAGCAATTGCTGGATCAGTTTATATTGATGTTAAACTTCATTACAGTTGTGCTTTTTCTTCCACTATAGCAGCTACCAAATGCTATTCCTCTGTAATTCAAATACTTAACATACAAAATGTATATGATTAATACTAACACAAATAAGGAATTAAATAACAATGTAGTTGTTAATCAGAGGATTTTTCACTTAATAGTTTACCCACAGGCAGAAAGTTTTATCTGTAACTTACATACAGGCTATTGATTTACAATATTTCTTCCATGAAATATCATTTTCAGATAATTTCTCAGTCATTTCTCAGGTAGTGGTCTGGCTCCAAAGGCTGCCCAGCACCTTGGCAGTTGCTAAGGAACAACTCCATAGCTCAGGGGAGTGTAGCCCTCACCATTGTTCTGCTCTCATTCACCTGCACAGTGACATCATTTGGGATTTATAAACATTATGCAGTTTGTGTGCTTTCAAAAGAACAATTATTGATTGAGTTCTGTTTGGTCTGCAGATTGTGTCCAGGGTATGTACATCAAAGGAATAAAAATGATTTTTGGATGCAAAATCCTAAAGGGATGCAGGAACTACTGCACCTTTCAGCTTGTATGCACATGCAGAATTTGCAGAATTTACGCTCCTTGACTTCAGTTGTTTTAAGCTAAACAATTCTACAGTATTTCCTTGGAAGTCCTGGGAGGGAGGTTTTCCTTCTGACCTTTATCACCACTCTCCTTGGGGCTTTCTTTAAACCTGCTCAGCGTCTTCCTGTTGAATACAAACCTTCAGCCTGACCAACTACTGAGCCGGGAGGAAAGAGTCCTTCCCTCATTTGCCTGCAATGCTCTCCTTTCTACTTCCATAACACTTCCATAAACACTTCTGCTGTGTTTACTTTTTTTTCACAGAAACATGGCACTGCTGACTGATGCTCAGCCTTTGGCCTCCTGTAGACCTATAATTCTTTTAAAAATTTGCCAGTTTTGACAATGAACTCCTAAAAACTGCTCTTGGGGCACAGCTGTCCAAGCAAGTTTTCACTCCCACTCTACAGCAGTAGATTTATCAAGATTAAAATATTTTACTGACATCCCTACAGAAATGTAATCAAATAAATGGTTAACAATAATGCAGATATGGGATTGTCACAATAAAGCAATGCTGTATTTGTACCTGTTACCCTAAGGCACAACAGTACCCTTAAAAAAAGAAGAAACTAAGAAAAGTGTAGCATCCAAAAATTATTTCAAAAGCCTTACTCAGGTTAGGATAAAATACTAAAAGGGGGAGTCAGTCTCAAATGCAGGTGTCTTAAACTACTTTTGTTGACTCAGATTCCACTATGCAATGAACAGTACTGGAGGGCAATTCAGTTTATCATAATGTAGAAGCTCAGCCCACATGAAGTCACCTACGCTCCAGGAACCTAAATTTAGGCATCTGTATCTGGGATCACATCCTACCCCTGTCATTCTGTCTGTCTGTCTCTCTCTGTCTTCTCTCCACAAAGCCTGATCCCCAGGCAAAGAAAGAAGTGAGATTTGTCACGCAGAAGATCTCAGACTTACTGAGTTGAAAGGGGGGACTCTCTTTCCCAAAATCCAACCCTGTTCCCGGAGAATGCCAGACAAACTAAGCCAGCGCTGAGCCAGAAAAAGCACAAAAACAGCAACAGAAACAGCACTAGCTGATGGGTTTTTTTATTCTTACAAGTACCATCCCCATTCTTCTGGCTGAAGACTTTTCCTTTTGTTCAGATATGGAGCAATCTCCAGTGCAGATGCAAAGGGGAGCAGTGTGAAGCAGGAGAGGAGGTGGAGAAATGCAAATCCCCAGTTAACCCTCTTCTCTGATCAGTGTTACTGGGATTGGGAAGGAGGGGGAGGGAAGAGGCTGTGTAGGTTGAAGCAGGAAGCAGAGTTTATCACCTCAACTGGAATTCCATTAACCATTAGCTAAGGGGAGATTCCAGGCTGTAGGAGGTCTCCAGAGTCACAAAACCAGGGAAAACATGGGCCCCAACACAGTTGTCTCCAAAGTGCATGGATATGGCTCCACACACAGCTGGGCAGAACTGAGAAAAATAATGGCTTTCTGAAAACTTTTATAGCTTTTTCTCTCCCCACAATATTTCTGATATTATATATTTATAGTTAATATTTGCAGCTATTTTTACAGCAGGTCTGCAATTTAAGATAACGTGTTTTACTCATGCTTCAGAGGTCATAAACTATGCAATTTGTTCTCCCAGTTGTGACCAGAAGATTGAGCAACACAGAAGGAAAGGAAGAAAAATGGAGCAGCTCCAAAAAGGCCGATACCAACAGTCCAAATGCATGTGATAAATTATAACAAGGTATCTCTGAGCTCTTTTTCCCATTCTCCCACACACTGATTTAGATTAAAATGCGGAGGAAAGCAACACCAGATGAATATCCCATCTTCTTGGGAGAGCACTGCCTGTACATTTGTGGATGAGAGGTGCTGACATAAGTCCTGTTGATCAATAGTTGGCAGACTGGCCACATTGGAGTGATGCAAACACCACAGCACAGGTGTGTGTAACATGCACGTTGTTAAGTCAAGTGAAGCCAAATTTCCTCCATCCTTATCTTTCCTTTTTTTTTTTTTTTTTTTTGTTAGAAGACCCAGCAGTTCCTTATTTGTCTGAAAGATAATCTACTTTGCACACTTTGGTGTCTGGATGGTGTATTTTTTAAATTTAGCCTCACAAAACCAGGCAGGCAACTACTGTCTGCTCCCATTTAATAGCCGAGTGAAGGAAATCAAATAAAAATGAGGCCAAGTCTTGCAGAACCAAAGTACTTAAATCCAAATTTTTAGCACCACTGAAGCCCTTCCAGGCCCCAAGCTGCCCATCTTGTACCTCTTAGCCGTGTGACCTGGAGCCCTTGGTCATGACAAACTGCAGAGGGGCTCAGGGGCTGTCCCCTGCCAGTCCATGCATCCCAGTGTGTGCTCTCTGGGCCAGACTGCACTTCTGCAGATAATTAGATCCAGAAAGCAGGTGTGTCCAGTCAGTGAGGTGGGCTGCAGGTTGGGAAATGGTGGCTGGGACACAGACAGGGATGAAGACTTCACCTCCCATCTGATTTGTGGCCATAACTTGAATGCAGATCTTCCCTATGCCAGGATGGTGATTACTCCACAGGTGTGGAGTGCCCATTCTTATCAGTGACCTTCCTTAGGGACATCCTTACCCTCATGCTCAATGTTTCTTTCCTTCAGACCCCTGTAGAGTCCAGAAGACTCCAGTTGTACCATCCTATTTTTTCCTATTAAAATGAAGACAAGGAGAAGAGAAAGCTTAGGCCATACCTTACACCCCTATGTAGGAGTACCTGGGCACACACACCCACTCCTAAAGATGTCTCCAAATAGAAATCTCATATTTTCCACTTACCTTTGTCTGGTCCATTTGCACACATGATCTCCTAGTAATGATTTCCATGAGTGCTTTGTTTGAAATGCACATTAAATTTGTTCGTGTAACTTGAACTCCCGAGACACAGCACAGTTGACTGGCTACGTGCCAGAGAGGAACAGAGTTGTGCAACTACTAATTATAAGATTATAAAATAATAACACTTTAGTAGGAAAACAGCCCAGTGGAAATGTTACTGTTCGATTTTGATTTATTTACATGAAAGGGCACCTTCAACTCAGTTTTATGTTTAACTGTTAATATCCTTTATCATGTCGTGGTAATTCCTCAGGCAACCAGACAGATGAAAAATATATTCCCTTCCTTATGACTAATGGCGAAATTACGTGCTCTAACAGCAACCTACAAAAAAAAAATCATTGTATTAGATGTGTAAGATAATATGCAAAATAATTTTATTGCAATTAGGTCTTTGTTTAACTTTGTGCTCAAACCAGGCTGCTGGGTGCACTGCCTTCTTCATTAAATTAATTTGGACAGAAAACTGATCAGAAAAAAAGCTCTGGACAGACCATATGCTAAAACCATATCCTAAAAAAAAACAGATAAAGGAAACATGGAGAAATAGATTTGCTGTTCTCCCTGAAGCTTACATTAGATTTTCCTCCTGTTACACTCCCCAGATATGTCCTTGCACCAAGCTAGAACTCCTGTCCAGGCTTTTGGCACTCTTTTCTCTCAGAATTGTTTCAAATTTGTGCTCACTTGGCTACAGTAAAGACAAAAAGAGGCAGTATTTGGACACCCCAAAATATAAGATGAATCATGAGGATCACAGAATAATTGAGGTTGGGGAAGGACCCAGAAGGGAAGCCATACAAAGAACAGCTGAGGTCACTTGGTCTGTTCAGCTGGAGGAGACTGAGAGGAGACCTCACTGCAGTTAAAACTTCCTCAGGAGGGGCAGAGGAGGGGCAGGCACTGAGCTCTGCTCTGGGGGGACCAGGGACAGAACCCCAGGGAATGGCCTGGAGGTGTGTCAGGGGAGGTTTAGGCTGGATATTAGGAAAGGGTTCTTCACCCATGGGGTGGTTGGGTGCTGGAACAGGCTCCCCAGGGCAGTGGTCACAGTACCAAGGCTGACAGAGCTCAAGAAGTGTCTGGACAATGTTCTCAGGCACATGCTGTGAGTTGGTGATGGACCTGTGCAGGGCCAGGAGCTGGACTTGATGAGCCTTGTAGGTTCCTTCCAGCTCAGAATATTCTGGTTCTGTGGAAGGCAGGCCACTGAATGTTACCCATTGCTCATGGGAGGGTCAGTCAGCTCTGGCTGCTCAGGGCTTGTGCGAGTTTTCAGTTTCTCCAGGGACAGGGATCCCACAACTTCCCCATGCTCCAGTCTTACCAGACTCATGCTGATAATTTTTTTTCCTGGTATCTAATCAAAGATTCCAATGTTTCAACTTGTGCTCATTTCCTCTTGTCCTGTCACCCTGTACTTCTGAGAAGAGCCTGGCTCCACCCTCTGCAACCTTCGAGGAGTCAGGTCCAGACACCAATGAATTCCCTTCAGCTGTCTCTTCTCCAGTCTCAACAGTCCCAGCTCCCTCTGCTTCTCCTTTTATGTCCTGTGCTCCTGCTCGTGAGCATTTTGGTGGTCCTGTGCTGCCCCAAATTGGACACAGCACTCAGTATGTGCCCTCAGTAGTGCTGAGCAGAGGGGAGGAATCACCTTCTGGACTTGGTATCTACACACTTGCCACAGTCCTTCTCAACAGCAGCACCATGGATCGACTGCTTCCACAGAGGAACTTGCATTGCTCCCTGACTGTTGCCTTGGTCATTAATAAGGCATAAATCACTCCTGGTCCGAGTATTGATCCCTGAGGCTTCTGGTAACTGGTCACCAGTTGGACTTTATACCCCTGAAGGATTACAAACAACCCTCTGAGCCCAGCAGTCCAGCCAGTTTTCCACCCACCTTATCATCCGCTTATCCAGTCTGTATCTCACTAGTTTGACAATAAAGATATTGAAGAAAACACTGACAAAAGCTTGCTGGAGTCTAGGAATATGATCTCTACTTCTCTCCCTTCTTACATAGAGCTTGTCATACCATCATAGAAAGGGTTCAGGCTGGAAGGGCACAATTAGCCCTTGGTAAATCCGTGCTGGCTGTTCCAAATCAACTTCTTGTCCTTCCTGTGTCTGGAAATGGCTTGTAACAGGATTTGCTGTACGACATCCCCAGGGACTGAGCTGGGGCTGAGCAGCCTATATATCCCCAGATCCTTCTTGCCCTTCATTTGTCTTTTTCCAGTCACCGGGAACCTCACTGTGACCAATGACAGAAAGTGGCCTTGCAGTGACAGAGGCCAGCTTCCCAAGCTCCCTAGATGCCTCCCATTTGGTCCCATGGATTTGTCTATGGCTGACTGTCCCAAGCACTCACTAACTGTCTACTTCAAGTATGGTTTTACTCCCACAGGCTCCATTAGGAGGCTCAGGCACCTGAGGCCGGAGGGACTACCAGGTCAATGATAAAGAAAGCAAAAAAGGCATTGAGCACCTCAACCATTTTTATCAGGCCTGGGGTCCCCAGCCACACTGAACAGCTGGCCAATATCTTCCTTAGCCTTCATTTGGCTGCAAAAGTACTTAAAGAAAGAGCTCTTGTTGTCCTTCACATAATTTTCTAGATTCACCTCCAGCTGAGGTTTGGTTTTCCTACATTTGGCATTCCCTGCATGCTCTGGCAATACCTCGATACAAATTTCCAGGTAGCCTGTCCCTGCTTTCTCCTTCTGTGTACTCCCTTTTTTTTTCTGATATCTTTTTAAATGGAGATTACTGTACTAGGAGTTAGAGCTTTAAACTATTTTACTCAGGCATCCCACTGCAAATTTGTACAATCAATAGATACTTTTCATCCCAAGTTTCTTTAGAAGTAAAGTTTTCTGATTTTTTTTTCCCAGTTTCTGATAACCTCCCATGTTAATGTAATTCTACTACTTTCAGCTCATGTCTTCATTTTCACTAAGCCTCTTAATACTACTTGTCCCCTGAATGTTATGCTCCAGTTAAATCCTTGTATAATTGCATTGCGTTTAATTTGTTACACTTGGGGCTCATTTCACCTGGTCTCCAACCATATGAATTTACTACATTTTACTGCATAAATCAGTATTAATATATATGTTTTAAAAGCTTGTGATGCTACCCAGTCTTTACCAACTATGTTCTTGCTATATAATTTTTAGTCAGTGTAGTTACTCATGTAACCTCTGCATTTTGGTTTTATAATCCTACGAAGTTTCTGAACACGTTACTGAATGTAGGTTTTGGGGGAAGCAGGAAATTAAAGTTAGACCTCCTCCTCCTCCCAAAATCTCACTTTACTGTTCTCACACACACACATGAAATAAAGCAAAATCTCATTCCAGTATTGCCTACAGTTATTATTCTGACACTTGTGATTATTCAGTTTACTCATCCAAGAGCATGCACGTGCATTTGAAATGTAAATGTATTAATCTTATAAAAACTACTGCTTGATAATTTAAGGACTTGTGGGCAAACAACGGATCCAGAACAATAGGAAAAGGAATGTGCTCTGTTCTTTATGCACACAGTATATATAACAATGAAGTAGAACTCAATAATGAATAAGAAAATTCACACCTTTTGCTGTCATTTTGATCATTAATTTCTATTTACTGTCTGGAGTTAGGTGGAGGCAAACCCACACACTTTAATCCTTTCAATTTTCTTCATGGTATTAAATACATTATGTATATTTTTTTCACTTTTCTGCAGAAAAGCTCTTTCACTAAATGGAATCGAACAGCTAGAATAGCAAAAATTTTTCACTAAATCCACACACTTTTTTTCTTCTAAAACTTGGATCTATGTGTCTGTTTATGTATCTGTCTTGGAGTTGAACATGCAAGTATTTTTTCCTCTCTACAGCACTTTTTCATATTCAATAAAAACAATTGACTTCACTGATTTTTTTTTTAATAGCTTTTCAGTTTCTACTCCCTTTGTGCCATTTTTAAAAACTTTTTCACATTAGGTAAATCTTGGTACCAGTCAGTCAAAGAAAGAAGAAATAAAATCTAGTTAAAAAAATTGAGAAAATCCCACGGTGTTCGTTTGAGTACTTAGGAATGAACTAAATTCTATTAAAAAGATTACATTTCCCAATTATCTGATTGAGTTTTGGATTACAGGGGGAAGATTTGACTTTCTGAAGTCCTGGTTCTGAGAGCTGATAAGGATTTTGACTGGAAAACAAAGGGGAAGTGGGAAAAAATAAACAAAAGTGGAGTCCTTAACTTTGCAAATCACGTTCTACCTTGTAGTACTTAGGAGAATTTTCTGAGAATACTTACATATTGTAAATAGCCTGAATTTTTCGTTATGGCTTTATTTAAGCTGTTTCTGCCCCAGGTCATTAGCCACAGAATCACAGAATCATCAAGGCTGGAATAGACCTTCTAGATCATCCAGTCCCACCATCAACCCAGGTGGTACAAACATGTCCAGGAGAAATTCCTAAAACACCTGAGTGACAACTTCTTGGTACAGGGGCTCAGGGAGCCGACTGGCAGAGGTGCCCTTTGAGATTTGTTTCTTGTTCCCAGAGAGGCCCTCGTGGGTGAAGTGGCCATTGGTGACTGTCTTGGCCACAGTGACCGTGCAGCCGTTGAGTTTCCCATCTGGTGCTTTGCCTGCTCCCGTCTTGCTCCTGAGATGGACCAGGCACAGGTGAGCACGGTTGGAAAACCAGCATCTTTTATTTATGTGTCCATGGCAAAGCTGCTGTCCCAAAACAGGTTTTTCACCCGGTGTGCAAGAAGCCAATCCCCACACACAGACTTGAGGTATTTCTTTTCTTTATTTATTTCAGTTCTGTACAGAAAGGGGTGCTGAGTGGCAAATTCACAGGGTCAGAACGACGACTATCAACACTTTTCACTATTTATACATTTTAGCAAACAAAGGGATTAATGTTCACTGGCTACAAGCTATGTGGTTCTCTTATTAACCTACTATACTAATTATTTTATTATTCTTAATAAAAAATTAAACAACAACTGTTATAAATAAATTAGTAGACAAACTTATCTTATAAATTATAAAAACTTTACATTATTTTAATATATCAATATAATTAAGAATTAATTAAGAAATATTATTAATCTAATTGAAGATACTACTTCATATTCTATCTTCTATCGATTAAAAGATTTCCTCCCTTCTTATGTTCATTAGCTTTCTATGCCCCTCTTAGGTCTGGGATCACTGAAGCCTGCCAAGTCCTAAACCTGAGCCAGGCAATTCTACCAACAAGGGATTGATCCTTCTAAGGCCTGGCCATCCAGGCCAGCCCGTGCTGCTCCCTCAGGGAGCTGTGCAGGCTCCAGGTCAGCTCTCATCTCCGGGGCCCAGCCTGGTGCTGGCAGTGGGCACTAATCCTCCGGCCGTCCCGCCATGCAGGGGATCCGGAACAGCCGGCGCAGAGCCCGGAGCACCCGCCTGGGGCGGGAGGGACGTTTCCTGGGGACCTGGCTCTCTGTGTCTGCCTCTGGCACCTGCTCTCTGGAGCCAGGAGAAGCTGCTGCCTGTGCTGACCCCTGGGGAGCAGGGTGAGGGTCCTGCAGGAGCTGTGGGTACTTGGGGTTGACCCAGATGGTGCGGATGGTGATGTATTTCCACAGTGTCTCTTCCCTGGCAAAGGACCACTGCTCAGTCTGTGGCCCTGGCAGCTCTGGCCCCCCCACTGCCCCCTCCCAAGAGTGAGGTGAGGGGCTGGGGGGGCAGCAGGGGCTGTGTGGGGCAGGGCCCGGGCTCTCTGCCCCTGCTGCCTTCACCCGCTTCCACGAGGCAGGAGAAGCTGCTGCCTGGGCTGACCCCTGGGGAGCAGGGTGAGGGTTCTGCAGGAGCTGTGGGTGCTTGAGGTTGAGCCAGATGGTGTGGTTTGGGATGTGTTCCCAGTTCTCCTGCAACAGCTCTTGGTAAATGTTGTCTTCCTTTTGGGACAACACTGGGTCTCTAACTTTGACTTCCCCTTCAGACAACTCTGGGTCTACTCTCACTTCCCCTTCAGACAGTTCTTCCTCCATGGAGCCTTGGCAAAGTGCTTGGCAAAGCACTTTGTCACTGTCATCTTCTGCTTGGGACAGCTCTTTGTCTCTCTTGCCTTCCTGCTGGGACAGCTCTTGGACTTTCACATCTACCCCTGGGGACAGTTCTTGGATTGTCTCATCTTCCGATTGGGACAGCTCTTGGATTCTTTGATTGTTGCATTGGGGCGGCTCTTGGACTTTCTCATCTCCCCATTGCAATGCTTCTTGGTACCTCTCAAATTCCCATTCGAACAGCTCATGGACTCTTTCCTCTCCCCATTGCAATGCTTCTAGGTATCTCTCAAATCCCCATGGGGACAGGTCCTCATATTCCACATCTTCCCATTGGGACAGCTCTTGGATTTCCTCAGCTTCCCACTGGGACAGGATATTGTCAGGTTGGGAGTTGGGGTTTGCCCTCTCCTTGAGCATCTCCATCGTCCTCTGCCTCAGAGGCTCTCAGGGAGCTGCTGCCTCCTGAGTGAGGCACTCTCTGCACAGGGGACACCCCAGGGCTCTGCACCCCTTCAGTGCCCCCCACCCCCGGTGTCACAATGGCCTCTGGGCACGACGTGGCCCCCGCATCACAAAGGGCCTGGAACACAGTGCTGTCACAAAGGGCCACCCCTGGCACCCCAACAACCATGGAACTGGCTGGAACCACCTGGAACCAGCTGGAACCTGTTGGATCCACCTGGAACAGGCCTTGTCTGGCTCTGGGCAGCTCCCAGACCTGCAGGCCCTGGTGTGCCCAGACCCCTGGGAGGCTTTTGACACTGTCCCACACAACATCCTGATCTCCACACTGGAGAGTCATGGGTTTGGAGGGTAGGCTACTTGGGGGATGAGCAACTGGATGCAGGGATGCAGCCAGAGAGTTGTGGCCAGTGGCTCCTTGTCCAGGGAGAGGCCAAGGATGAGGGGTGTCCCTCAGGGCTCGGCCTTGGGACCAGGGCTCTGGAATGTCTTTACCAGTAGCACAGACAGTGGGATTGAGCTCAGACTCAGCACGGTGGCAGGTGACAGGAGGCTGAGCAGGGCAGGTGAAATAATAAAGGATGGAGCCATCCAGAGGGACCTGACCAAGTTTGAGAAGTGGGACCACGAGAACTTCATGAGCTTCAGTAAGGCCAAGTGAACGGTGCTGCACCTGGGTTGGGCAATTCCAGAAACACTGAATCCCAGAATCATTAAGGTTGGAGGACACTTTCAAGATCATCCAGTCCCACTGTCAACCCAGCACCTAAACCACTCCTAAACCATATCCCCAAATGCCACATCCACACGCCTTGTGAATGTTTTAACAGTGAGTCACTGTGTCTTTAACAGGGATTTTGTTTTGAGCACCTGTGGATTTTTGCACATGTTCAAGATCTGAACAGCAATGTCCACCAACATTCTGTACAGCTCTTATCTGAAGCTCAACATAACCCAGACCAGTGCAGTGCCAGTAAGATCCCACCATGCCAGGAAGATTTCCCAGTTGCAGTCAGAGGAGTGTCTGGGACCTTATCTATGCTGTGAAAAAATGCTTGAGGTTAGAAAGCAAAGGTCTCTGCAGGCTCACTTTATTGCCCTCTGCAGGCTCACTTTATTGCCCTCTGCATTCCCACCCACCACAGATGCAGCTCTCACTGCAGCAAGGATCGTCCAAGGGGAGCAGAACTCAGGGGCAGCACCCCCAGGAAGGGGCCCTCGGCTCAGAGCCTCTGTTTGCCCTCAGAAATGTCAGTTCTTAAAGCCAATAGCCCGGGCCAGGTTGCAGGTATTAACTGTACTCCACCTGTGTTGCAATCAAGGGCAAAAGTGAGCCTTTGCAATCCCAAACTTGTGCTTTCAAGCAAGATGTTCCACCAGATAAACTGCAAGAGGAAAGGGTCAGTTATAAGCTATGCATGTTGCCCACACCAAGCTATATAAGGTCAGCCTTTGCTGATAAGGATGAAGGTACACTGTATTCCCTTAGAAATGGGGTATCTTACAAAAAAATACACTGGATTTTGAAGGAGCTGGCTTCTGCTTTTTATTTCAATGCATTAATTGTTGCCATTTCATCACAGTCTATGAGAAGCTGAGTGCTCACTGTATTTATATCACTGAACACATGAATAATCTCTAGGATTTAATATTAAAATGTTTTTATATAATGACAAAAGTGGACTTGTCAGAAGTTCACAACAAAATGCAAGCAAAGAGGGTTCTGAAACCTCTCTTGTATTGACAGCACACTCAGAGAGGTTTCCTCTTTCTCTTATGTTGATAAGGTGGGGTTTTATTATGTGAGTACATTTTTAGAACAACCCAAATTTGCACCCTTGCAAATTTAAGATCAGGAAAACATGGCAGGAAGACAAAGAGCATCTAGGTAATTCCTGCCAGCACATCTCAACCTCTGTTAACATGACCAAACCAGCCCCCTCCTAAGGGATGAATGACACTGAAGACCCCAAAGAACCGATGTGTGTGCAGGCACCAGTGGTACATTTTGTCTGGGCATCTCACATCCCAGACAAAAGTGACTGAGGAAAACCTGTACAAAAGGGTGTCCTGCAAACTTTGCTCTTATGTTTAGCAGAACAGGTAAGTAATGCACAAAAGAGCACATGCTACCTTTAGACTCGCTAACCCACATAAAAAAAAAAACCAAACCAACCAACCAAAACCAAAAAAAAAACAAAACAAAAAACCCAGCCAAAACACAGGCAAAATCTATCATGGGACACAAAATAACTGGCTTTCTGTTTGTTTCCCACACAGCTTTACTGAAACAAGTCTTTCAAGTCATCTCATGGCAGACTGTTTTATGCAATACTCCATTAAATGTTTTTCAGATGAGGGTTGTTTCTACATCCCTTTTTTTCTGAGGTCAGTGCACTTCCAGTATGAAAAGCTGTTCCAACTGCCTGCCTGCCCCTTTGAGGCTGATAGAGCCAGGCTGCCTCCCCAAGAGGGGATCTGTCCATCTCTGGAAAATGTGGAAGATTTTTTTGTAGTCAGCTCTTTGTCTTCCATCTCTCAAACCATCCTGCAGGAGCCCTATTCCCTAATTTCACCCTTGTTATGTTGCTTTGAGGTCAGATGGTCTGGGACAAAGCCAAACATTTGATGCAGGAAGTGTCAGAGTCAGCAGGGCTCTTCCCTGATAAAAATGTTGCTTTTAGTTCAGCAGCCCAGGACAAAGTCAGTCCCTTGAGCAGGTCCTAAGGGAGCAGTTCATAGAGACTGAAGGAATATGAACAACCACTGGCTGAGATCAGAGCCAGGTCTTGAGGGATCTTTCCCTGTTCAGGTCAGCAACAGCAGAGCGAGTTATTCCTTAGAAAGGGTGGCAGCACTCAGGTGTTCCCAGTCCAGTCATGACACTTTTTCGACAAAGCTCTGTGTGTTTAAAGATCTCTGTATAGGTCCGACTCCCACGCACTTCATTGCTATATTCAGCTCTCATTATGGCTGTGAGGTTTGTTCTGGATGGGCTCTCCATCCCCACCCCCTGAGAAAGCAACAGATTCCCCCTTCCAAAGCTTCGTTTTTTTGCTGCATATCAGGATTATTCTTTACTGGAGATGCAGAGATTTTTTTTCCTTCAAGATCCTGAAAACCTTCCTTTTTCTTTTTTGGAGTGGTATCCTTTATTGAGTCTGTCACTGCAGCCATGGAAGGCAGCACAGCATGAGATGGACCATCTGTAAATGCCCATGGGGGAAAAGAGGAATTTACCTGCCTCATTGTCCTGAGGAACTGGGCTGTGATACAAGACAATTGCTTTGAAAAACACGAGGCCGCACTTGTGAGTTCCCTTCAGCAGAGCTGGGACAGGGACTCTGCAGTGCACCTGAGCAGCTGAAGCCTGTGTTTTGCCATGAGTGCTGAACAGTCATCAGGAGCTACAGGTAGGACTCACAGTGCTGTAGGTGACCACATTGCTTAAATAAGCAGAGGAATAATAAGAACAAGGAGTCAGGATGAGGTACATTGATCTCAGGTTTGTCTGTGGGTCTCTACACATTGAATAGCACCTGTGAGAAGAATTACAGAAGATCTCTTAATTAAGGATCATAACATACCTGACCTTTCCCAGCATTTTAGTAACTTCTTAAGACAGCCTTAAGTGAATGTCAGACTGGCACACAGTATTGACATTCCTGAAGAATATGGAAAAGCAAGCCCAAGGATGAATGAGAATGCCAGCTCCACACTTGTCCTCAGACAGAACATAGATCTTAATTTCTGGAAATACTTCTCAAGCCTCAGGGGCTTTATGGTCTGTGTCTCAGCTCAGAGTTTTATGGGTGCAGTATTAAAAACACTGGCAAAGGTTTCACACAAGTACAGTGAGTGCTCTGTCTGCACCAGGAAGGAAAACCAGCTCCTTCCTGATTTATAGCCCTGGATAGCCTGTCTATTTACTTTTTCCAGGCAAGGTTTCAATAGGACACATAAGATACCTGGCAGAGTTCTTCTATGCTCAGCGGTGGGAGGAATGGGTTAAAAAGTGGAAGGTTGGAGGAGGATTGTGAATTGCCCAAGTGACCTTGGAGCTGGGAATAACCCTTGATAAGCCTGAGTAAACAGCAGGCCAGGGATCCTCTGGCATGAACTGAGTTTAACAGTGCCTGTGTCTCCACTTGTGTGCCTCTGCCCAGGTGTTGGTTCAGGGATCCCCTGGCTAGTGAGGTAATGGAAATAAATTTATTCTTTTTGTTATAGTCGTGAATTGGTGTTTTTTTCTGGCTGCCTGCCTGTGCTGACTCACATACTCACTGTTGAGCTGACATAAGCCTGCATAGACCACACGAGGGTAGGGAAAAGCTCTTGATGTCAGGCTTAAAGTCTGCCTGACTTTAAGCTCTCCCATAGCACTTCTGTTGGCTAAACTGGACTTTTTACAGATCTGCTGTGCCTACCCACCAGCCTTTGAACCCAAGACAGAATATATCTGAATACCCCTTGGTGGAAACTTCTATTATAGGTCTATTTTTCTTAAGGACAAGTATTCCTAGGACAGAGGAGGGGGAAATCCCATCAAACCCTGTGACTTTTGCTAGGTTGATTAACAGCAGTTGGTGCCATTACTATACATTGTGCCCCTTTAACTTCTTTCAGCATATATTTTATAGTTCAGTCAAAACACACTCCTGACCCAGAACTTGTGGGTGGCAGCCAGTCCCCGTGGGTGGCTCAGCCAGCAGGGTTTGTGTGTTCCCTGCAAAAGCCAGAAGGGAAAATCAAGTTTCTGATCCACAACCCCACTAGGCAATAGCCTCGGCAGAAAGTAATTTGCAACTGCTCTGCTCCTAATGGGAAAGAAATACTGGCCTGAGAACAGCATGTGCTGTGAGGACCTGTAGTGTTAACATATAACCAATAGTACATTTCAAGCACTCTCTGGTACAATGTTCCTTCCAGTGGCTTCAGTGGATACCCACATCTATGAGGTAGCTCCTGATGTGGAAAGCCTGGAGAGCTTAACCTCTTAAAGCTTAGATGTTCTTGTGGACACTTGAGTAGAAAGAAAAAAAAAAAAACAGAGAAAGAACTTAAAAGGCACCAGAAACAAAAAAGGGTACCTCAACTTTCTCTTTTGTCCCCACAGACCTGCGTCTTGCCCAGTGGCTCTGCTGCTCTGAAGCCCTGCAGCTTCATGCTATGCAACCAGTTTTCTCTGAAAGTAACCAAGACTCTTCTTCTTTGTGTATCACAGCAAACCTTTTTTCTGAAAGCCACATTGAAAGATTACCTTCTTGCGGGTTTTAAACCAACCTGTGTCCAAGCACACGTCTAAGCTCCTGCTGTTAAGGAAGACTGAATCATTCAGTCACCTCTGAGAGAGGTGCAGTTTTTCTCCTCACCCTTCTCTTATATTCACTTTCCTTTTATTCAGGTGATGGGAGAGCAATCAAGACATCTCTCAGTTTCAAGAGCACTCTAAAAAAGATGCCAGTGTTATGGATATTACCCCATAACAAGGGTGACAGACCACCTGCCTTTTACCTTGTGATTTTAGCTTTGGGTGTGTTATGAGCACAACAGCACCTGCAAAAACGGACACCCAGTTTCAGGGGTGTTTCACAGGACTGCTCACCTTCTGCACTGGGTCACTGCATGCCCACAGGACAGCAGGATATGGAAATTTCCTAGCTGAAAACAGAGAACTGCTGCTCCTGCAAGGGAGAGACTATTTTAGGGGTTTAGATCTGACCTTTGCAGAGCCTTCCTCTCTGAATTTCCTGGTCATCTCTTGATCACCATGTACTTCTAAGAGACATTACACTGTTACTATGTACTTGCAGCACTAACCTGCCCCTGTTTTAGCTTATACTACATTTCACAGCAGCATAGTCCATATGGGGCATCCATGAGGGTATGGGTTACATCTTTCACTTATTTACCTCTGGACAGCCTACAGCTGCATTTATCAGGATATTCTGCTCACATCGATGGACAGATACAATCCTAACTTACTGGGATTGTTCCACAAGCCTTTCCTGGGTGTAAAGGCTGATTTGGGTGCTTCTGTCCTCCAGGGAGACTTGGCATTGCCCCTCTCTCACAAGACAAGCAGGCTAACCTTGGCCGGATGAAATGATTTCTGCAGGACTACTCCCCTCCTCCAGAAGGGAACATCTGAAGAAGCTGTTAAAGGATCATTGCTGGTCCTTCTGGGAGCACTTTGAGGATGCTGGTGATGTGCCCCCGTGCAGAAACACCGGCATTTGGCTCCCCCGTTCACATGCAAATCCGTGAAATCTCACCACAGTCGAAACCTGCTGCTCTTGCCCCATTCAGAGCCTGACAAACAGCCTGAGCTCCCATCCAGGCAACAGCCGAGGTTGTAGCTTTTGCAGCCCCATCACACAGTGATACAGTATTTGGATTAGTGGAGCCTAGTTGCATTCGAACTATGTATGATCGAGCTGTTTTGTGTGCACAGGATGCAGGAGACCCAGTGGCCTCCTTTCAGTCCTTTTATGAGTGACTGAGTGTTTGAAGGTCAATCAGATTGTGCCTAATGAAATGACTCATTGGCATGTGGGCTAATTTGTCACCTTTAGCATATCTAAGACAAAAATTTCAAGTGTTCTCAGACGAGGCTCAAAGTGCTGAAGTACAGGCACTCTCCTGAATTGTCAGCTCCAAACCTGCCCTTCTGGGGCATGTAATGGGGTGCTAAAGGTCTGGCTATTTTGTGGATTCTTTGCCTTAAGGTCTTCTGACAGTTCCCAACACTTAAAAGACAACTTCCTCTCTCAGTTTCAACTCTAATCTCTGCAAGGATACAGGGAAAATCACATTTTCTGGGTGGAATCCCACAGTTCTTAAATTTTCAGTGTAGTCCAATATTAAATGATTGTGTACTGACTAGGCTTTTCTGACAAATCTGACTGGTAAAGACGTATGAACAAAAGCAGCATAAATAGGAGGATTATTTTGTATTTATAAGTCATAGAAAAATACATTAAAAACCTCTGTATATTACCTGGTCCCCCAAGTGCTGCCAACATCTACAACATGCCCTGTGGTGAGGTGTCCACCTTGGCTGCCCTGTTGCTTTTTGAGAGATTACTGGGGTATCCAAACCACACTCTGGGAATTATTTTCCAAGGTCTGAACCTTCCTGCGTTTATCAGCTGGCTCTCCCAGCTTCTGCCCTGGCACTCTCTTGACAAGCCAGTCTCCCTTGGGAATGAGCCTGGAGAGCTCAGGAAGGGGCAGGACACACAAGCTCTTGCATCACTTCTGAAGCAATCTGAAGTTATAACTCTCTCTCTCCCACTTCAGCACAGCCAGTGGAAGAAGAGGTTAACTCCCTGTTTTCACACAATAGGCACCTTGCAGCTGCGTTCAAAGGTGTGGAAACCCTCTTTGTCAGGCTGGAGTAGTTCAGTAGAACTAAATTCATTGGAAAAAGGGCAGTGGAATTGTTTTGTCTTGAAGATGTAACGGGAGGAGAGAACATAAAACAAGGTAATGTTTTCATTTACTGTATAATCAATATTAACACTTGAAACTGTGTGTAGTAGGAATTACAAAGGGGCAAAATAAAGAAAAATTTATAAAAAAATATAATGTGTCTTTCTCAAATCAGAGTAAGGGAGAACAGTCTTGAAGCAGACTTTAAAAAATAAAACAGGAAACATGGAAATACAATCCCCCCAAAACAACTACAACCCAGATGGTTCAGATACTCACTATCTATTAGGTAGCAATGCAACAGCACAAAAAAAAAGTGGCAATATTAATCCAGTCCAAATACAGGAACATCTTGTCTCACAGACCATCTTTTTACTCCTCAAGGAAATGTTCTTGCAATATTCCGTGATATCCTGGGTACTGCAGTACCTGTATCTCCTGGTGGAGTTCAACATCCTCAGGGCAGTGAGAAGACCACAAAGCAGGCAGGAAAGTTGGATTTCCAAGTACCTCAAATATTTACCAGTTCCTGCAGCTTTCAAAACTTTCAAAATTTTTATAACCTTCCAAAATAATATGGTCTACCTCCTGTGATTTTTTTTATATGTTATTATTTCAGTTCTAGCATTCCTGTGTCTCTGGTGATGCTAAAGGTGGAATAAAACCCCTGACTGCAGACACATCTTCATAAAATTAACCATCAGTTGGCCAGCTTCTTTTACCTGACTTCCATCTATGCTATCCATTCTGTTTCTTTCCTTCAAAACCTGTCCACATAGACACCAAGACAATCAGTATTTTGCAAAGAAACTATATAAGACCCACTCCACCAATTAGTAATAGTGGTATAATGTTAAGATCTAAAGCACAGGCTTTGTGAGCTCTGGATATTTATGGAAATGCTCATTTCTTAAGGCCATTTTCTACAGTGCCCATGTACTGTTGTGTGTTTTTCATTGCACCAGTACAAAGCAGCAGTGAAGATGCCAACTCTCACTGGTATTTGTTTTATGAGGGCTGTTGCTGTTGTTACCACAGAAGTATTTAAGAAAATAGGTCCATCCCCAGCAGAAACTCGTTTGAGCCAGCTTGTACTTCTTTCTCAGGATGGTTCAAATTACCTTCTGAAAGTTCCTCACCAGGTGGTTGTCCAGGAGTCTGATGACCTGTGTCCAACCAAGCCCAGAGAAAACAAACACTTCCAGTCAGCTTCTTCTAGCTTCACATGAAGCTTTGATATGTGTCAGTGTGGCTGGGATTTGATCACAAAGGAGTTATAGAACTAGTAAGAAAAAATCTGGTAACTAGGCAGTTACACTAACACAAGAATTTGCTCTTCAAAAACTTCCTTGGTTGATGCTGAAGTGTTGGCAATTAGGTAAAGGTTGAATTAAAGCATCAGTCTCTCACCTCTTGAGAGTAAAACAGTAATGCCATTCTCATTATTGACCAGCAAGGATCTGTTTTCTGGTGCCACCTTCTCTAAAGATAAGAAGTATTTTGGCTTTGTTTTATTTGTGCCTTCAAACACAACACTTCTTTACACAAACAGTAGGCCAACAAACACAGTTTTTTCTCAAGGAATTAATGCAGCCACTGAACCAGAATAAAGAGAGTCAGAGCTAAATTAAGAATGATGAAGTAAGATATGTTTTAGTCATTAACGAGGAAAACTTAGCAAATGGCAAGAGTGACAAATGTGTGATGTCCTACTACAAGTTAATAATTTTTACACCGAGATGTGGAAGAGTGGTAACTGTGATTCAGAAATAATTTCAGAAATCAACATTTTTCGTCCACTCAAAAATATATTTGCAGCACAAATAGTGTTTCATTGAGCCTCTTCAGTCACAATTAAAAAAAAAAAAAGTCAAGAAAAATAACATATTGGAGTCAAACTGTAAAATCTTGCCTTACTCACAAACAAAGTTATCCCGTGAAACGCCATGGACAACACATCTGGCTGCTTCCATGGAAAGCTTCCTGAAAACTGATATCTTGCATTTGCATATGCAATCAGTGCTTTTTCATAATCACAGTTAAATCTATTTTTTCCTGAGTTCATTGATGGTTTGCTGAAGAATATAAACAGGTGAAACCAAACTGCATTTCCCCTCCTTTATAACACACCTGATCCAGTGGTGGTTTTTGTGACTCATCAGGGATTTACAGTTTTCTGACTCCATCTGCACCGTTTATCATTGGATTAAAAGCAACGTCACATTGTTGATAAAAACCAAGTACCTATACCTGATGCAGGAACAGACCATAAAAGGTCACTTAGCTGCAGGTAAATATAAAGAGGACACTTTATTATTACCCTTTTATAACAGGTTAATCATCAAGTCTCCAAGCACTTTTACAAATATTTGGTTAAATGTGAAAATAGCTGTGCTCCTCCTGATACTGCATACCATTAATTTCCTTTCACAGGGCAGCAAACCAATTTGCTGAAGTTATATAGTAAATCTGGAGCTCAACTAGTATGGAAAGTAAAAAAAAAACAACCCTGTCTCTTTATTATTCAGACAAACAAAAGGCAATTCTTTTCACATAGGATTTATCTCTGGTTATCTCATGCAGGTATTCAGAAAATTCAGCTGTTCAAAAGGTCTTGTTCATTTTTTTTTAACCTCTCTAGCATAGAATTATTTCCAAATAAATGAAAAGCGGTGGTCTTCCTGGAGCTATAGAAAATAAGGAATTTTTTTTTATATATATAAGATGGCATGAGTGGCATTCAACATTTTAAAAACAAATTATAATTAAATGATCATTTGAGAAGATCTGGCTCCACTACATCATTGTTAACTTTTCCCAAGATTACATTTGGATCCAAAACATAATTTTTGGTTTCTAATTGGAAAACAAAGCAAAAAAAAATCTTAAGATTTATTGTGGTTTCTTTTTATTTTACCACTCAGTATTTTTCTGTATGCATCAGCAAGACTAAATATATTTGACTCTAATCTACACTGAAACACAGTTCTTTCACTAATTGTTTAAGCCAATTGCATAAGAATGGAGTAATTTTCCTTTTGCAATTTCATACGAAATAAAATATTCTAAAATGTTAAGTTAAAATGTATTTCTGTAATTTGTTTTATGAGAACAGTGAGATCATTCTGCATCGAAACTCAAATTCACTGATGCATTGTAGTTGCTTCAGACCTGATTACTGGCACAGGAGTAACTATAAACCTGGCTTAATTGGCTGAGTAGTTTGAATTTATGGTTGCTTTGTGTTACAAGTGCAAGACAAAGCTAAACTACCAGATCAGTGAAAAAAAAAAGTCCCAAGTATCAGGAAAAAAAAAGTACAATAAATGAAAGTTGTCATTCAGTTTCTGTGCCACAAGAGGAGGATTATTTTATTGTGGGTAGCAGGTCAAATTGTGTTCTGATGTAGGAAAATGCAGCTGTATTTACAATACACCCAGAAAAATCCAGCAAAGAGCAGTATTTGAATTTTTATTCTCTCTTGTTATAGAATAACAGAGAAGAAACCCGTTGAAACAACATGCACCTAAATGAAACTGAGGGTAACTTATTATTTCTGAAAGTTTCTTCCCTCGGGGAGACAGCAAAGAATCTCATGACTCTGAGACTTTTGTGTCTATACCAGAAAGCTAAACTGGGAGAAAAAAAAGAAAAAAAAAATTATAAATTGAGAAAAACAAAAAGATTTGGGCAACTTTCTGGGTTTCCATCTGCGTGGGGTTTAAAACTCCTAAAATAGTTTCCGAAAGGGTGGGAAAGAAGTGAGAATGTTCACAAGGACACACCTTTCTAATCTACAGGCACAAGAGACCCTCTCCTAGTTCCCAGATAACAGGGTAATTGGTTTAAGAAGTCGTGTTTTTTCACCATATTTAGTTAATACCCTAACAAAGGACTACCTTCTGCTTCATTCAACAGTTAGAACTAAAAAAAAAAAAGACTGTGTTTGAAGATGTCTGCCCGTTTACCTTGATTTTCAAATATAGCTGCAGCAGGTAAATTTATGTGTGTGTATTCATGGTAATAACAGCCAGATGCAAACGTACTTCCAAAGTCAACATACATTGAGTTTAAGCTTAGTTATTAAATGACTAATTATGTTCCCAGGTTTGATGTAGTTTTATGGATGAGTGCACAACTGTAGTGTCTGTCATAAAGAGTCAACCCACAGAGATCTCTTTCGTGCTACTGAGGGAAGAAAAAAACCTATAGAGGACGCAACTAATTGAATATTGGTGGGTTTGTTTCCCAGTTGTGGGATTTAGCACCGAATTTGGCTGGAGATAGCTCTAATTGTAGCTCTTTTGGAATGGTAAAGAGAAGTCTTGTGCTGTAATCTCGAAGTGTCGAGGGCAAACTACCCTGATGTGCTTTGATTAAGTACTCTGGTGTTTGGCCCTAGGGAGGCCTTATCTCCCACTGCCCTTGGGTTTTTATTAGACACATGAAACCCAGGCAAAAATCAGAAGTACAGTGGAGCACATGGCACATTGGGCACCAACTGAGTAGGAAATGAACCCGTGGTGACAAAGTGCCTGCAGAAACCAAGGGAGTTATGATAACTCATTTCAGTCTTCAGCATCCTCACCAGGGGAAGCAGAGGGGCAGGTACCAATCTCTTCACTGGTGACCAGTGACAGGACTCAAGGAAAGGACTGGAGCTGAGTCAGGGCAGGTTTGGGTTGGATCTCAGGAAAAGGTTCTTCACCCAGAGGTTGACTGGGCACTGAACAGGCTCCCCAGGGCAGTGGTCACAGCACCGAGGCTGACAGAGCACAAGAAGTGTTTGGACAACGCTCTCAGGCATGAAGTGGGATTGTTGAGGTGTCCTGTGCAGGGCCAGCAGTTGGATTTGATGATCCTTGTGGGTCCCTTCCAGCTCAGCATATTCTGTGATACTATAAATGGGTGGGCAGAGCTACCTTATAGAACAGGGTAAGGGAGGTGTCATAGGAAGCCAGAGGTATCACAAGGCAGGGTGTACAATAGTAGGTGATACCAGGCACTTAAAAAAGATCAGTGTGTTCATCAGTTTATTTATTCAGAAGCTTAGCCCCAGTTTACAGGAAGGCTAGCCTGCATGCCTGTAAAGAAAAAACAACAAAAGTTCCAAACATGTTCTCCTGCATAAATAAGGAGAAGGAAGGAGTTTGCCAAACATTTAACTATCAATATTTAAGTGAGGTTGAGGTGTTTGGAGTAAGTTCTGAGATGAACAATGTTAGGCTGGGTCATGTTGAAGCTCTCCAACACCCTCAGTTCTGGGCAGTGAACTCTGGGCTACGCAGCAGGAGGACATCCCTCTCCAGCAGGCAGCTGCCTGCCCCTCCCAAAGCACGCAGCCACTCCGAGAAACCAAACCCTGCCCTGATCTCTCCTTCAGAAATTGCTTATAATCCATTAATAAAATGAACACTCAGCATCCTGCTCTGCAAAAGCCACCTTTGCATGATTAAAACACGGTAACACGCACGGATAATAGCCCACGGAACTATTCTGGATAAGATAACAGGGCCCGGAGCTCAGTCCTCGAGCAGAGAGGACAAGCTGAACAGACCTGACAGCTTCTGCTGCCAAGAGGAGGCAATGTCCCCCTCCCCACCTCTGCTGCCGCTGCTCCAGCTCTCCCGCTCCTCTGACCTTTGTTAGCAAGCCGAGTTAACCTTGGGGAATATTAACCCAGGTTTAAAAAGAAAAAAAAAAAAAAAAAAGCTTTTACTACGTTAGAGATCAGAAAGGCCAAGCCTTTAGTGAGCCCCATACCAGCCACGAAGGGAGGGAATAACCGGGGGAAAGAGGGTGGGAATGCACCGTTCACTGACCGGCTCAGCCCTCTCTGAGAAGAAAAGGTGTTAACAGGGGTAATCAGCGACCTGCTGGCTTTTGCCCAGATCTTCAAGTCTGTAACTTAGCAGAGCGCCATTCATTTTAACCGAGCTGAGCTGAATCTCCCCCATGGCAGGGCTGGTGTTGTTTATCAGCGCATAAAGCAACGCGGGTCCTCCTAAAGGGTTTAAAGCTTCCCTGGCACTGAATATTTGTGTCCTTCTGCCTAATTTCGTTCCCAATACCTGAATTGATGTAGTACCTTAGAAGTGGCTGCATACAGGCAACAGGAACCAGCACATATTTTTCATATCTCCCTTTATCTGTAGCCATTGTGCAAGAGATCTGGACAAATCCAAAGAGAGATCCAAAATACTCTAAACTCAAAAGAAATACCTTTTTGAAATATATATTGTTAGACATCCTAATAACTAATAACTGAGCTTTGTCTTGAGAGAGGCACTAGACACCATCAGTTCAGGAGTATATAAACTCCACATGACTTTCAGAGGAAAAAATACGTGAATTTCAAAAGAAAAAAAATGTTCGGGTTCTCCTGTAGAACAGAAAAGATCCTGAGGGGTTTCTTCTTGTTGGTATGATGTCAAGTGACAATTTGCAGGACCATTTCCCTCCTCTTGGTAAGGAAACTTAACAGGGAAACCTTATGACCAGGTACCCTGCTTCAAACCCAAAGTACCTCTAAGCTCTGAAGGCCACTGACAGTTACTGCAGATTAAAAACAAGGACAAGCCACACAGGTGGGCACATCAGAGACCTACAGAAGGTGACATTGCATTTTGGTTGTGACTTGGGACGATTTTACGTTTTACACTTCAAATGAAATTTGAGGTCCAATTCCTGCAACTGAATCCAAACTGCAAAAATTACCAGATCTCACTGATTCATTCTGGGAGCACATGAACTGAAATAGCCCTACAAATGGTACAGCTGGAAAGCCTAAGCTAAAGTTTAAAACCAATACTCCTTATGTTTTAGTACTAAAGGTCCTGAAGATCATTCGTTCTCTTTGACTAAACACATAGAGATGGAAAAATACTGATGGTATGACCCTCTTGGTGCACTTGATGTAATTCCTTGATATGCATTTGAAAATATACACAAACTCCAGACACTTATCATGCCAAACTTGGGTACTTTGCCTTATCTCGTCTCCATACAGAGATGTTAAGCACAGCATTCAGCAATACTGAAGCTAATTTGGAGCTGTTTTTAACACTGAGTGGAATTTCTTTTGCTGACTTACTTTTCCAGTATTACTCTGAAGTTTTGGGATATAAGTAATTTTTTTTATTTTTTTTTTTTTCTGTGGAGCTCAGCTGCAGCAGAGAAAAAACCTTCACTCACTGTATCATAGAATCATAGAATACGCTGAATTGGAATGGACACATCAGGATCATCGAGTCCAACTCTTAGACCCGCACAGGACACCCCAACAATCCCCCCACGTGCCTGAGAGTATTGTCCAAGCACTTCTTGGAACTCCGTCAGCCTTGGTGCTGTGACCACTGCCCTGGGGAGCCTGTTCAGCGCCCAGCCACCTTCTGGGGGAAGAACTTTTTCCTGATCTCCAACGTAAACCTGCCCTGACTCAGCTTCGTGCGGTTTTCTCGAGTCCTGTCACTGCTCAGGAGCAGTTCTGCTCCACAGGAGTTACCACGAGTCACCATAGCGTTGTAAGTAACGCGACCATTGAGAGACCACGGTAATTTTCCGGAGTGCCCCGTTATTAAATGGCCCTAAAAAAGCCGAAGAAAACAGAAGTCATTTCCCAGGGCCGGTATTTTACGAGCAATCTTTATCAGGCGCTGACTTGCCCTGTTTAGGGAAGAGTTGTGATTTAACTGAAACGGAGCCCAGCAGGCACCGATGGGCGAGCTCCAAAAAAGCCCCCAAACGAACCCGCGGATCCCTTGGGCTGGAGCGCCAAAAACCAAACCCGAGAGAGCATCGGGGTCTCACAGGGGAGGGGGCACCGCCACCGCCTCCTCCTCCTCCTCCTCCTCCTCCTCGAGGTGTCCCTTGGCTTCCATCCGGCTTGTTTGTTTTCCACCGTGGGAGGAGGAGGAAAAGGGGAGCCCCAGGGGTCGGAGGCCGGGAAGAGGTGGTTGGGCTGCGCCCCCCGCGGGGTCCCGGGGTGATGGAGGCGGGCGAAGGGCAGCGGGCAGCGCCTCCTCCCCGCCCGCCGCGGGAGGAAGGGGCCGGGCGGCGCATCCACCTGCCGGCACCTGCCCCTGCCCCTTCCCCGCTCCCTGACTCCTCCCCGGCCGCAGCGGCTGCTCCCGGCTCCGTCCTCCCGTGTTCCAGCCCGTCCCGTCCAGCTCCGCCGGGAGCAGCCCCAGGTAAGCGCGGCCCCTTCGCCTCGCACGGGGCTCGTTCCCGAGAGCCGAGCGGAGCCACCCCGGGCGGCTCCCGAGGGAAGGGAAAGGGGGGAGGAATCGCCATCCCGACCGCTCCGAGTGGCGCCTGCTGTTCTTTTGGCTTTTAATGAAGGCGTTTCGGCTTTGCGGGGATGCGGAGGGACCCCGGCGGCGGAAAGCCCCGTCCCGTGGGGGTGGGAGGCGCCGGGTGACAAAAAAGCGAGCGGGGACGTAGTTCGCCCCTCTAAACGGTGTTTCCCCCCGCTTCCCCCTGCCTCCCCCTCTCCGTAGACGCTCTCTCCACTGGGAGATGCAGCGCGATAAAGTTGCGCTTCCCTGTGGGAAGCCGGGTTTGTAAGGGGAGCCGGGAGCTGAACTCGCCCAGAGAAGGTGGGTGGGCGATGTGAGTTCAGAGGATACCGAGCAGGGACGGGGGGGGGAAGGTGCGGAGAGCTCCGCGCACCTTTCCAAGTGGAGCTTGTCCATGTCTTGCCGTGGTGATGAAGGGCAGGAGATGAGGCAACTTTCTCAAGGTCACCGAGCGAGCAGCTGCTCGCAGGGAGAGTAAACCAGAACAACGCTTAGTTCTGGGGCCTCTTCAGCTTGTATTAATGCCACCACTGGTTCATTTTTTTCCCCAAAAAACTCTAATTTCTAGTTAAAGTTGTCATAATTCATCAAGTGATTTTGGAAGATCATTCTCTCGTTGAGCCTTTGTCCTAAGTTTCCCTGTTTGCCCTAAATTACACTAATCCCTTTAAGTGCTTTAGATTTTGGAAGAGTGACTTTTTTCAGGAGTCCTATCACCGAAACTTCTGGGCCAAATCTTTGCAAGCTGAAATCAACCCCCACTCCACACCTCCTCTCAGGTGTCTTTATGTTCCGAGTTTACTTGGCCCTCGAATTTCAACCTCAAGTCCCTGGGTGGGTTGGGTGGGTGTCAGTGAATTTAAAGGGCCAGTTCTCACGTCGAGCCTTTGTCCTAAGTATCCTTGTTTGCCCTGAGTAAAGTGACACTAATGCCTTTAGTGCTTTAGAAAGAGCCAAGGGAAACAGCTTGGATGATTTCCAGTATTAGGTGGGGAAAGATTTTCACAGTATTTTGGATTTTTATAGTGTTAGGTGTGGGAAAGAGATGGACATTGTGTGTGGCACAAATTAATGAACTGGGAAGTGATTGCAGTTGTGAGTGTTACCTACAAGGATCAACATAAATGTAAAGCCAAAAGACTAAGATAAAATTTGATGCCAAAGTAGGACTTAACATGTCTTTTTTCCTTTTTCCTTTCATTCTTAAAGTGTTAAAAATTATACTGGTTCATAGTCCCAGTCAACCTAGAGCAAATCCATCATGGCAGCCTAGCCTGAAAATGGAAATAAGTTGAAACTATGTTCCTGGATGTTGATGGAAAAGCAAAGTGACACATTATTCATAGAATTGTAGAATCTGCTGAGTTGGATGGGACCCATCAGGATCATCAAGTCCAACTCCTGGCCCTGCACAGGACCATCCCCAACTCACACCATGTGCCTGAGAGTGTTGTCCAAACACTTCTTGAACTCAGACAGGCTTGGTGCTGTGACCACTGCCCTGGGGGGCCTGTTCCAGTGCCCGACCACCCTCTGGGTGAAGAACCCTTTCCTGATTCCAGGGTGCTGGTCAAAATATTTCTCTTGGAGTTGTCAGTCCTGAAGATACAGCCTTTTCCTCCTGTATCAGTGCAGGGTTGGTCCACATGAGTATTTCCAGTGCCATGATGGTAGCTCAGCAGTGTCTATACTACTGCAGCAGTACTTCCCCCACATCTTGGATGCCTGGATCCCGAAACCTGTTTCTGGCAACATGAGCCTCCCCATGGAGTGAATTTAAACCTCCTGCCAGCAGATTTGCTTTTCATTCTTCTCTGCCATAGACCCATTAGAAATGGTTTGCAGCTTCTCAGGATTTGTAGTTCACAGATTGAAAATAGCTGACCTGGACCAGATGCCTAAATAAGTCTAATTTGTGAACATTGCTGGGGGCTTTTTTTCTGCAGAGTGGGTAACTAGTGCTATCATATTCATACAATATACATTTGCAACTCCAATATGGTAAACAGGTATTCTTGAGAGGTTCATTTCCTTGCCAGCAACTTTCAGTAACATAGACAGACACTTGAATTTTACTGCCAGAAGATAATAATCAAATATGAAGATAACAAGCAAATATGCTTCTGCCAGAAAATTATTTGCTTCTGCCATGGAAGAAGGGCAGAGGCAGAACTGGGGATGCAGTGTAGGGGAAGTAAGAATCCAAATGCCAGGCTGGCTGTTGGTGCATTCTCCAGCTCCTCCTGTGGTCTGGTGGTGGGTGCTGTGGTTTGCAGTTGTTGCCTGACCAATAGGTCCATCTCCTACCGTGGCAGGACGGCTGGTTCTTTTGGGCTCTTGGTCCTTTCTGTTTCAGAAATGGTTGTTTTTGTAGGGTCTTCTGGCACTCATCATCCACTCAGCCAGGCAACAGCATTTCAGCCTCCTTCCCCACCCCAGTGTTCCTAATGTGATGTACTTGTGGTAGGCTGAGGTTCATGGCAGTATCTGTTTTCAGAGAAGACAAATAGATGATTACTTGTAGCACAAATATGGCAGCCTATAACTGCTTAAAGAGACTGCTACACTCAGAGATTTTTAATGCCTTCTTTTGTCCATGTGGAAGTAGAATTAATCCTGGTTTCCTGGCCTCGGGAATACTGTTGTGGGCTTCACTGAGCTGCTGCTGATAGTGCTTATCAAGAGGCACTGTTTTTTGACTCCTGTTGATAAGTACACTCTACAGTATAATGATATTTTGGGGGCTAATCTAGAATAGCTTCAAACCTATTTCTTAGGAACTGTGAGAATGCTGAGATTTTGTTTGTGGCAACCTTTCATGTAAATATTTACATAGTCTCCTGTAGTTCTCAGGAAGATGTGTGATGTTACCCCACAGGCACGCTGAGTAGAGATCACCTCTATGGAGAAGGTTCCTGAAGGGCCAGGACATTGGGAAGAACCTGATTTTGATGACTTTGAGACATTCAGTCAATTTGTCTTTGACCCCTTCCAGGGGATAAATTTTACTCTGTGGAGTAAATTATGATCACTTTTTTTTAATCATCACAATAAGAATATTTAGTGCTACTTCCTGAAGTGTCAAGGAAATCTTATTAATGAAATGAGGTGAAAATCTTACTTAGTTCCTCTCCTTTTTAATTTATAGCTGGATTTATTTTAACCTTTCTATACTTCATTTGCAAGTCGTGATGACTTTTAGTACTGATTATTCAATAGAAATCTCGACCGTGTTTCTTTCCTCTTGTCCTGGTAGCAAAGGCAAGAATTATCCTGTTCTGTGAAATTGCTCTCTGAAAAGATAATGAAAATCAATCTGGAATCACCTCCTTCCTGGTTTTCCCTCTTTATTTTTTTTTTATTGCCCCTCTAATATTTCCTCCCCACTGTCGTATCATGGTTATATTGTGTTTGTGGTTATGCTACTGAAACTTCTCAGTGATCATAAAATGGTTGGGAATAAAAAAAAACAAAGGAAGCATATTTCCTTTCCAGCATCATCAACACCATAATTTGTCGGCTTGCCCTTTTTTAGGGTTGAGCTTTGCACTGAGATTACTCCTTTGCTATCTTAATGACTTTTGCCAGTTTGTTCATCTGGATAGTGGCAATTTTTTGGATGTGACACACTGTTTCAGGTTCATGTAGAGTGTTTGGATGCTTTTATGATTCCTCCTTTTAGAAGATGGGCTTGACTTCATTCATTTGGCTTTTGACTGTTCTGTTCTCTCCCATCTTTCTTGTTTGCATGTGGCTGCTTTTACGTAGGTCCACCTATGGAGAACTGGTTTGGTTTTCTTTGTTCTTGGTTGTTTTTTTTTCAACTGTTGACAACTATCATAGAGCTTAGCAAACAACTAACGTTGTTTCTGTCTCAGGAAATAGCACAAAATATGTATTGAAGCATTATGTAAATGCAGGAAGTAAACTGTTGCCAACGTAACTCTGGCTTCTTTGGCCAAGTTGAATTCACAGTGTTGAATTAGGATATCTGGAGGTACTTATTCCATCCTACTGACTTAGGCTTGGAAACAGCCTATGGTGATCTCCACATAGAAGCTTGTGGGAAGCAATTAACAGCCATGACATGGTTTGCACTAAGGAAGTACCTTATTATTTCTTGCATGGAGAAGCCAGCAGGTCAGGTTTGATTAACAAAACTGTGGTTAAACCTTTAGGGTTTCACTGCCTTTCGTTCTTTCTATTGTCTCTTTGGGATGCTGGCTCCTGGCTAGTGAAGGACACAGGCTGGATGAAGGAGCCATGACATGATGGTGGCAAAAGTGGAGCCTTTCCTTTGCCCAAAAGTCACCAGGTGAGGGGCTCAGGAGGATGTGGTGGTGACCCCTTAGAGCTGAGCAGCACAACTCTGTGCTCAGTGCTTTTCCCATCCGGGGGACAGAGTGGCTGTCACTGGGGTAGGGAGGAGGAAAACCCTTTGGAGGACTAATTGTCTAGAAAGTCTGTATTAGATTAAGTAGTATGTTATCAAATGCAGTATGTTATCAAATGAAGTACAACTCTACTGCAGCTTTTACCTAAAGATCTGATCTGCAGAAATCCATTGAAAAACTAAAACAAAACCAAAACCTGTTGGGTTGAATTTGTTTTGAATTAATCTAATATTTTAAAATTTTGCATTGCCGTTTTGTTAATTTTTTTTTTTTCATTTTGACAACTTTTACTGGAAATAATGATGTGTTTTTTTAATCTTAATGACCCATGGAATCACGTTGATATTAATACTCCTAAGGCATATGTGAGAAGAAGCTCAGATACTTCAAGCAGTAGCTGCCAGCTGTGAGGCAGTACATTTTCCTGTATTCATCAGGATACTGTGTCAGTGATGGCTTTTCACTCTCCTTATCTCCTGTCATTAGAAACAGTAGCTTTATTTCTGTACTTTCAGAGTTACCAAAGAAAAACACACTCAGTTCTGGACATTCTGTGTTACTGGAGGTCCAAGTGCTGGTTCTGCTCCACCCATACTGGAGTAAACTGAAGTTTTTGAAATTCAAGGACTCGACAGCATATGACTGAGAGGTCCCCTTCATTATTTGGGTTTATTTTTACCAAAGCTAGAAGGTGTTAGCAAGCCCCCCTGCAGTCTTTTGGCACCCTGGGCCCTGTCCCTTACACCTTGAAGCCTCTTTTGTGGGGGAACTCCATCCCTGTTTCCTTGCCTGGCATCTCTTGAAGTTTGTTTCTTCAGATGTACCCAGGAAAGTCCTGTTACAGCTCAGCAGTCATCAGGAAGAATGACTGGCAGTGGATAGTTGTGCATTCCCACTAAACTCTTCTGCATCAGAGTGGGTTTATGATGCTTTTACATGGGGTCTAGTTAAATTTATCTGATGTGTGAGGTGAGTTAAAGGCCAAAGTATTGGACTGAGATAAGACAGACTAGTCTCTTCTAGCTCTGTAGTTGTTGGGATGGGGAGTGTTTGACAGGTCAGTTTGTTCCTCCATGACCCACCTGCCTTATCTGACAAGTTGCTGCAGTTCCCTTGATGTATTTGTAAATGATTTTGAAGTTGTAGGAGTGATGTGTGCTTAACAAAACTAGATTATATCATTATTGGATGCTGTACATTGATTTTTTGCCTTAAACATTTGCGAACTAACGGGTTTATTTTCATCTAGTTTTAAAAAACTGGCAAATGTGTATATGGAATATCATGGAAAGCTGTATGTACCTATGACTTTCCTGTATTTTGTGATGTGATAGCTGTTATTAATCAGAATCTGGATGGGAAATATACTAACAAGTACTAAGTTGGGAGTGATGGTTGAAAAATAGTTAAGCAACAGAGATATTTTTCCTCTCAGTTCTTTAAAAAAAAAACAAACCACAAACCAATCCTAAAAGCTCCCCAAAAAAGAGTGAGGAACACACTTACTTGCCAATTTGCAAAGCCTTTCAAATAGTAATGTAAAAAATATTTGGGGCTTTTTTTTTTAATCATAGTACCTGTTGACTTACTTCAGAATCACCACTTCTGTCTGCTATGACCAAACCTCCTAATCCTTTTTTAGCTCTCCTTTTCAGAGAACGAGGAACGAAAATATCCTCCTCCAGCTTTTTAATTGTCCTCTAAGTCTGGGCAGAGCTGCACTCCCTGACTGCTGTGAAGAGCTGGGTAAGAATGGATGCGACATAAAGAGAAGCAGAAGTCCTGAAGCCTTAGTCACCAATCAGATGGACTTACTGTAAGTAGAATTAAGACTCGTTTCTTACCTGTTCTGCCATGCAGATAAGTTCAACAGTGCATTATTTACATTTTTTTGCCGTCACTAATAATCAAATATCAGCCTCAGCCTTCCCTAAACTGTCACAAAGCATTGGCACGCTCGAGGTGTCGAGCTGCTGTTGAAACTTGCTTCAAAGACATTTGCAGTTCAGTTTTGGGAGAGATGACACCTTGGTAGAGGTTTTAAAAACTAGTTTTATGCTTTGGGTTGAATTATGCTGAGTCTTAATGCAGCTGCAGTGTGCCTGTGTGCAGGGCTCTGCTCGGCAAGTTAGGGAAAAGTATTTCTCAGTGCATGACTGAGGCACTTCCTAGGCTTTTTTCCATGTGGAGTAACATGAGAAGATTCAGTAGATTACAGTATTTATTAAAATGATAGCTCATGGAGCTGTACCAGCAAACATTTTGTGTTTCTTGTGTCTGTGCTAATCGGTGGTTTTACTTAATGTTAATGTTTAACTTTAAAATAAACCACTGTATGCTTGAAACATTGGACATAGCTCTTCTTTTTAACTCTATTTTCAAAACTTTATGTCGATATTGTTTCCCTGCTGTGCTTCTCTCACCATTTCTGGTGCTGTGGCTACAACACACAACCAAGAAAACAAACTCTTTGCAACACGTAAGAGTGAAAAAAAATGTGGCTTGTGGGGCTGCGAGCTGTTATCAAATGAGTTGAATTTGTATTTCCTGATGCCTTGCTCGTGTTCTTGTTTCTGTGTCATAAACCTCAGAGTAAGTGTTACATGAGTAAGTGTTGAGAGAGGCAGGAGGACCTGAACTTGGTGCTGACACCGTGTGGGTTGTTGCCAGGATATTCTTTAACAGCGAGAGTGAGCACTGACTTAACCTTCTCAGTTTTGTGTGGCGCTCGTGTTAATGAATAGTTGCCACTGTATAATCCTCAGGGTTGTAGTGAGAGGCTATTGAGATCTGATTTCATGCTGCACCTTAATTTGTACCCTCTCTTCAAATACTTCCGTTTTTGTCTGTGGTTGTTTTTTATTTCCCCCCCTCTAGGTTTGGCATTTTTCCAAAGGGAAAACTGGCAAGAAAGGTGGACAGAGCTTCTGGTTGTCATTGTTTTCTTTTTTTTCTTTTTCTTTTTTTTTTTTGTTTTGTGTATAGGTTCATGCTTTACTTCCAAACACTTGAATTGTTTCTGTACTGTTGACAAAGGAAAGATGACCTCTACTGTAGTAAGTAATCAAAATGTTCACAATATTCATCTCTGATTTTTTTTTTTAATGATGTGTTATTTCTTTGTAAGTAACAGCCTATTGAGTAATGTACTGATTAGTAAGTCTTTTAAAACATGGAATATTTGCTGTGTTTTCTTTTCTGCAAAAAGGGAAAGAAATACTGTGAGACAGGTGTAGAGGCTTGAATTAGCTAACATTTGAAGTGCTCAGATGCTTTTAGGAGAGAGTTGTACTTTTAAAGCTTATTTTGGTGGGATAGGTTAGAACGGCTTCTAACTAGTTCCTACAGCTCTTCCAGGATAAATATCCCACAACCTGTTGTAGGCCAGCGTGTTTCAGAAATGGCTTAGGTATACCTGGTGTTGTCACAGGACAAAATGGGGCAGTAAGCATTTATCCTAGACCTGGACAAAGGCTGTTACTTGTCAGCATTTCTTTCTGTGACAGAGCTGCCTAAAGCTGTCCTTGCTGTTTATTTCTACCCTGTCAGATGTTCCAGTGCAAGCGTTTGTGCCACCAGCTTGGAGGGCTGGGCTCAAGAATCCTTCTCGGGCTGAGTTACTTTGGATCAGGAAACTGATCTTATCTTACATTTTCCAGCCTTGCTCTGTGTTATTTTTATTATTCAGAGTGTGAGGTGTTAGGCATGTGCTGTAAATCCCTTCCTCCCTGTAAACTGGAGTCACTAGTAAGTGTGTCTGTGTGGGGGGAGTGTGCATTGGCAGAATTACTGAGTTAGGGTTCTGACTGTGGATGGGTTTTGAAACTTTTGTCCTAATTGCTGTCTTGCCTCTTGTTTTTCTTTTTTTCTCCTGTTTCCTCACCCCCCTCAACATCACTATTTAGGGTCCACCACCGCCATACTACGAGAACCACGGCTTTCAGGCAGAACACATCTATCCTGCCCACCAGGCAGTGGGTGCTAATCCATATCCACACTTCTACTCCACAAATGCTCCCTCAGTGCCAAGCTATGTCCCAAGGGTTCACACCCACCAGTCCACCCGGCCAGTAGCACATTCATCCGGGAGATCATGTGCATCGAGTAAGTTTTGCTGGGATTTCTTCCAGTTTCGGGGCTCAAGATAACAAAGAAAAGGGATCTTCCCTTCCAACTCGTGCATTGAAGGAGCCACCTCCCCGTGCATGAAGAAGTGATATCTGGCTGGGATGCTGGTGTAACTGGACAGGAACATGGGTGATTTGAGGGAAGGATGGTGGAATGGAGAAAAGTTGTCTGGCAAAAAGGATCTGATTTTAATGTCAGGGAAATATGGTGCTGATGGGTGGAAATTACTGTATTTGTGAACTAATTTCTCTTTTTCTCCTTGCTTTCATTTCAGGTTTAAGGAAAACCATAATAATAATATTATCTGTTTTGATAGTCATTTGTTGTGCAATTGCTGCTTTCTTCATCTGGTATTTTCGTAAGTTGTTGGTTTTTTTTTCTTGTTTGTTTTGTTTTGAAAGAAAAATGCATTAAACTTTGAAAGTTAGAAATATACATTCTCATCTTCCATTTCATGCCAAATTAAGGACAGGCAAGTCTTTGTTCCTTTTCTCCTGAGAGATGAACTAATGTTACTTTTTAATGGCTCAGTTTTGTTAGTGGGTTGGTTTTTTTTTTTGTTCTCTCTTTTTAATGAACAATGCTGCTGTCTCTTCCCTTCCCCTTCATCAGTTACATATGTTTTTGATGTTAAGAAATGTCAGCTTTTTGACTGTTCAGGAGAGGCTTATTCAGGTGGCTCCTCTGGGAAGGTTCCCTCTATCTGACAAGAGCTGATGCAGGACAGCTAGTAAAGAATATTCCACCTCTGGCAAGGGTTTGTGAATTGAGGGAGAGCTGGCACGTGACTGTGCGTGGCCAGCACATTCTCTGGTGCAGGGGACTCCTTAGAGAAGTCACTGTGGAGCATCAGAAACTGAACTCTGTCCCGAATTTAAAGTTCACTTAATTTTAAGCGAAGGAAGGAGGTTGCAGTAAATTTGTATACCTTAACTGCAAGAGTGTAAACGGTCAAGGTGTGTTTTGGTTTGGTCAAATGGGACCTCTCTCTGAGCAGAGGTCATTTAAATCCATTTCTTTGTTTCTGTGAGGCTTTTGCTTTGAAAGTGTGTAAACACTGGACAAGCCCAGCCCGTCTCACCACCTTAAGCCATACAATGGATGATACATTCACCTTGGAAGTCATCCACAACTGGGGTGACTGAGCTCTGAACAATTCTCTTCAGCTGGAACAATTCTCTTCAGCTTAAATGAAGTTTGCCTCGTGCTGTCGTCATTTCTCTTTCAATGAAAGCCACTTTTCAAAGGAAATTAAAATCCATTTTTTTATGGTTTTAGGAGCCTCTCCTTTCTGTGCAGTGCAGGAAAAGAGGAAGAGAGATCTAGTTGAAGATGTCCCTGATCATTGCATTGGGGTTGGACTAGACGATTTTTAAAGATCCCGTCCAACCCAAACTATTATCTGATTCTAAGAGAGTTCATTTAGAACTACTAGGATGACACTTTGTGTTCTTAGGGGTGTTTTTTTCACTCACTTTGATTTATACAGGGTGACTGTAATCTTCTTTTAAATGACAGGAAAAGTATATAATTGGAGCACTCACTTTCTTCCTCTCTAAAGTGTGACACTTTGTCAGTGAAGCTGACTCTTTTTTGACAACTTAATGGCTCTTGCTTATTCAGAGGAGGCCAGTGGCCAAAATCCAATCAACTGCATCAGTGACTTAATCTGACAAGTGATCTAAAGGCCAGAGCAAGACATCCTGTTGTGTCAGGCTGGGCTTCCTCCCATCTCTGAGTTTAAGAGCTCCTATCAAAGTGGAGTCCTTGAGAGCTGGCAGTGGGCACCTGAGGCTCCCTGATGTTCAGCCTTAGGGCTGTTTCTCTCTCTCCCTGCAGTGGAGAATCATTGTCTGGGCTCCCTGATCGAGTGTGGATCTTCAGGATTGTGCACGTCACCGTCTCAGTGGTGTGATGGAGTGAGTGACTGCCCCAACGGGGAGGATGAAACCCGCTGTGGTGAGTGACGGCGTGGGGGGCTCGGGGAGGAGACCTGCAAAGAGTTTTTGAGCAAATGGCCTTGTCCAAAGCTTGCCTAAGTTACAATAGGACAGTTTTAGCCTAAGTTATATCTCTAAAATGGTTTAGGATGCTTGAGGGCTCTGAAGGGGGTGTATCTAGATATTCAGTTTGGTTTTCGTCTAATTGAAAAGCTGAAAGAAAACGTCTGACTCAGGGGTTTGAGATGCCCTGACTTTGAATCAGTTTTTTAAATATTACCTTTTAATTTGAGTAGGGCTTGTGCAAAACTGAATGTAACATTGTCTCTGGAATGAACAGTGGTTGTTGACTTCTCAGTAAACCTCAGGTGGTAACATAAACCTGAGGGTCTTCAATCACGCTTGTCTTTTTCCATATATTTTGCATTCCTTGTTCTCCCCATAACTCTTCAACTACTTCATAACTCCTTTGTGCTATAAAACCTGGCCTGATCATTGTTTCCAACAGAAAGGGTGCCAAGGGAATCAAGAGAATGTAAAGCTGACGGTAGAAGGTGGAAACATCATTGATTTGTAGATTCCAAAGGTGTGGTACCTTGTTCCTGTCACCTGCGCCATGCTGGAAAAGTCCAGCTGTGCTCTTATTCTCTCTCTGTGAACTTTTATTCAGCACATGCCTCTTGCAGGATTAGCCTTTACTGGCATATGCTCTAAAGCTGTTCCTCTCCATTTGATTGAATAATGGGTTCTTGGAGGAGCTTGTTCAATCTGTTCTTTTCCTTGAGCTATTTTATATTAAATTCTTGTGCAAATAAATACATAATGGGGCATGGAATGCCAGAGCTAATTGCTCCTTGTTACATTCTTGCCCTACAAGTGCTTCTCTGAAGAAATTTGGTGTATTAGGATACAAAGTATATTACAATAGATTATATTTTATTTATACACAGTATGTGATATATTAAGAAATACATTGTTGTGTAGGTAAAAGATAACAAAAGGTTGACTATTGCAATCTTTCTCAGTGGTATTTCTCAGAATAAGAAAGAGAATTTTGAGCATAAAAGCTGAAGATGAACAATGTCTCGTACACTTGCATTTTAAAACTGGTAGTTCTTTTAAAGTGCCTTACGCACAAAAAACTAAGTCATTGCCATGTTTTGGTCTCCTGGATATTTACTCAGAATTTGAGTAGAAGGCAGCATTAAATTAACATCAATTCATACACAGAAGTGAATATTATGGGTAACAATACTTTTAAGTAGAGAAAGAGCAGTACTATAGTGTGTGATGTTCTTGGTTTCTCTTTTTTCCCCCCCTTTCTCCCTTTTCTGGCAGTTAGACTTTTTGGACCAAATTTCATCCTGGAAGTTTATTCACCTGTCAGCAAATCCTGGTATCCTGTTTGTCAAGATGATTGGAATGATGACTATGGGAAGATTGCATGTAAAGACATGGGCTACAGTGTGTAAGTCCAGCCTTCACCAGCTTTTGCACCTATACATGGAAAGGTTAAAATTTGTCTCTTCCATTTTTAAAAGCACATGTCTGAGCCAAAAAACACATGGGTCTGATGCTGTTAGTGGAGGCTTTTGCAGACTCAAAAGGGAATGTTGCTCCAACAAGTCTGGCCCACATGGGGTGACCACTTGCTGTGGGGTCACTTGTATCCACTACATTCCCATACAACATAACTTCCAGAGCTCTCTCAGGTCATTGAAATGGCTCAGTGACATCCAGTCTGACTTAATCTGTCAACACAAGTATTACACAGAAAGCCTTGATCTTCAGAGGGCACAACACCAGCTCTGTGGAAAAAAGAGAAGGCTCAGGGGTGACCTAATTGTGGATTTCCAGTACCTGAAGGGGCCTACAAGAAACATGGAGAGGGACTTTTTAACAAGACCATGTAGCAACAGGACAAGGGGGAATGCATTCAAACTGAGAGTGTGTAGGTTTAGATGAGATATTACGAAAAAATTCTTCCCTGTGAGGGTGGTGAGGCCCTGGCACAGGTTGCCCAGAGAAGCTGTGGATGCTCCACCCCTGGAAGTGTCCAAGGCCAGGCTGGATGGAGCTCTGAGCAACCTGGTCTAGTGGAAGGTGTCCCTGCCCATGGCAGGGGGGTTGGAACTGGATGATCTTTAAGATTCCTTCCAACCCAGACCTTTCTATGATTCTGTGATAAGATCACTGTAAACGTTTGTGCCCTGAGTGCTGCCCACGTTCTCCCCATGTAACGCCACAGCCTAAAGTCTTCTGTGGTTTAAATATTTTATGTTGCCTCTCTTTGATACAGTTGGAAAATGCTGTCCTCTGTTGTGTGTGGAGCAATGGAGTGAATTTTTGAGGCAGGCAGAACTTGTGTGTTCCAGTTCCAGCTCCAGTAGTTCCAACTCCAACCCAGCAGCAAGAGAACCTCAGCTAGAAGACCTGGAAGAAGAACAACACTTGCTGCCCTTTTTGTTGTCCCACTGAAACGTGGATGTCACAATTTAGTGCACCTGAACTTTGCTGTGCTGTGTAAATGTACTGGCAAAGTACATTCACTTCATATTTCCCTGTTACATGAGGCTGAGCATTTCTACTGTGCATATTGGATAAAAATACTTTTTTAACCCAGTAACTGTTTGATGTTTAAACAATCTGAGTCTCTGGCACTGTACTGCACCACCAGGGTTCTGTGTTTACTTAAAAATACAAATAAATATTGTTAGTGTTGTCATGTCAGAAGCTCCAGCTTGGCATAGCTTATTGTTCCTTGTTGGAAAACTGAAATTACTGAGTTTTATAATGGGCTTTCTATTTTGCAGGGATACATATTACTACAGTCATGGGGTGGTACCTGATGTCAGCTTTAAAAGCTACATGAAGCTGAACACAAGTGCTGGGAATATAGACTTGTACAAAAAGCTGTACAGCAGGTATCTGTCTAATATAAACCTCTTTCCTTTTACCAGGGGTCTGTTTAGCTGTTGTAAGAGGTGTAGGTTCTGCTTGCAGCATAATGCAAGCACATCTTTCAAGAGGGATTGTTAGAGGAAGACTTTGTTTTTAATCTGATTGCAGCAGCTGCTCTCCCTTCTGTTTAAAAGCACAGCTGCCTTTTCTCCATCCTTCCTCTCATCTTTTAAAAGATGTCCCATCCTGTTCCCTCCTTGCTCTCTAGAAGGTTACCATGTCAAAGGTAATTATCTAAGGCTCTTTGACCATCAGCAGGAATTTTTGTGTAGTGACAATAACTACAAGCTGTAACACATTCACAGCAGCTGGTACAGCTTTTTTTTTCAGTTGCAAGAACACACAGCGTGCAGGAATTGATCTTTCACTGTGGAAAGTATCATTTTTATTCTCATTAAACAACTCTGAAGTGTCTGATTCCAAAGCCTATAGACTGCTGTGCCTGGCAAACTTCTGCAGCTCTCTTGTTTAGATGCTTCTACAACTACTTCATAAATCAGCTGAGCTTTTTCTCATGCTGTTCTTCATCTTGCTCCTCAATAGGCTTACAAACCTTTTGTACTGGCTTCTTCAGTCTTCCACATAACAGTTTTGGTGAATGCAAGAAATGGTGGAGGCCAGATGGTTGCTGGTAGGGTAGCTGGAGAGAGTGAAGAAAGGAGGGAACCCTCAGCAGGAAGATGAGGCTGAAGGCAGGGCATGTAGCTGGAAAGGGTAGGAAGCAGCTGGAGGGTGGACTTTTCTCACCATTTCCTTCACTGTGTGCCTAAGATCATCTTTGGTTTTTTATTTCTCTTGCAGTGATTCCTGTGCTTCAGGACATGTGGTTTCTCTGCGCTGCATAGGTAAGTCACTGTGGTTTTCACACTTCTGCTGGTTCATGCTTTGAAATGCTCTAGCTGGGAAATCCTTTTGAATCTCCATAAATACCCGCTGTCTTTGGATGGGCAAATGATATAAATCTGGTTGCCAAGTTTCGAAAGGTTCAGTTTAAGAGGCAGGGTGGGAGAGGAGGAGAATGTTGTATCCCCAGTTGCTTTGGTCTTTGCTGCCACAGGTTCCTTTAAATGACTTGCCTGTGTTGAAGCTCTGTAGCCCTCACCTGGAGCCATGGTGGGATGTCTTTGGCACCTTTGCTCTCCAACACTCAGCCATTGAGCAGGCAGTGCCTTCTTGGTGGTGATGGAGTGAGGAGTCTCCTGGCTGTTGACTGCTTTGTGGAACAGCACAGAAACACAGAAGATCCAGAGTGGGAAGGGCCCCAAAGGATCGTCAAGTCCAACCCTTAGTCCTGCACAGGACCATCCCCAAGAGTCACATCATGTGCCCCAGAATATCATCCAAACACTTCTTGATCTCTGTCAGCCTTGGTGCTGTGACCACTGCCCTGGGGAGCCTGTTCAGTGTCCAACCACCCTCTGGGTTAAGAACACTTTCCTAATATCCAACCTAAACCTCCTCTGACACAACTCCAGGCCATTCCCTGGGGTCCTGTCCCTGGTCACCACAGAGAAGAGCTGAGTACCTGCCCTTCCTCTTCCCCTCCCAAGAAAGTTGTAACTGCAATGAGGTCTCTCCTCAGTCTCCTCTTCTCCAGGCTGAACAGACCAAGTGCCCTCAGCTGCTCCTCACACGGCTTCCTCTCATGGCCCTTCACTGTCTTTGTTGCCCTCCTTTGGACACTTTCTAAGAGCTTGATGTCTGGTGTGTGTCTCGCCAGAGATGCTTGAAAGCTGTAATGAACCTCTGGTTTATAGTTTGTGGTGAACCAAGGGCAGCAGCTGCCAAGCAATGTTTGCAATTTGATGGGGGTTCTGCCCTCTTGGACAATTGGGATCCTGGTGTCAGGGCCGGGGCCTGAGCTGTGGCAGTGCAAAGGTGGAGAATCCATCTTCCAGCTCGCTGTTTAACTCACTCCCGTGCGTGTGATTGACTCCTCAGAGTGCGGCCTGTCCACCAAGAGCGTGAGCGTCATGAACAGGATCGTGGGCGGCAGCGGGGCCGTGCTGGGGCAGTGGCCGTGGCAGGTCAGCCTGCACGTGGAGGGCACCCACGTCTGCGGGGGCTCCATCATCACCCGCCAGTGGATCGTGACGGCGGCACACTGCGTGGAAGGGTGAGCCCCACCCCTCTCCCAGCTGCCCATCTCCCTTGCTTCGGGCTGAAACGCACAAATTTATCGAAGCCTCCCAACTTTCTGCTTATAAAACTCGCGTGCAGGTGCGAGGTGCAGCGTTTTGTCCGTGTAGCGGCATGAGCCCGAAGTCTTATGGCAAAATTTATTCTGGCTGCTGGTCATCTGTCTGCTTTCTGCAGGAAGAAAGCCTTATTTTGCGTGTTAAAGGTGGAAATTAAATTGGATGGTGGTGTTGGATGCAGATACCCACCCAATTTAAGATGTAAATTCAAGGCACCAAAATTAACACCAGACAGTACAATGTTTTCATGAAGATGCCGAACTGAACTGTGGGAAAACACAAAGAAAATGGAAAACAAATTTTCCCTAACCCTCGAGTATTGCACTACTGTAGATATGATCAATTTGAAGATACTTGTACCATTTATTTCCTCATATCTTCGTGCCACAGGGTAGTAAAGTCCAAGTCAGTATTAAACGTGGATTTATACCTATCCAAGCAGCACTTTATGTAGCCATCAACAAGAAAAATAGCTGATGCTTTGTACATTTTTAACCTATAAAGGAGAGTTGAGGGTGCTGCGGTACCTTGTGTTTAAAAGGTGGCTGCTTCTGTTGGAGGGAAAACCCACAAAGCAAAACATTTTTAATGCTGGTTGGCTATATCACAGTTTGAGGCTAAGGCAAGGAAAAATAACTTTGTCCTTAACCTTGAGGAAGGAATGCAAGTGTTTATTTTTATGTGGTGATCTTATCCCTCCTTTGTTGTATGATTTGAGCTCTGTAGTATGCAAAAGCTTTGGGAATGGCAACCAAGCTCTAGCTGGCACAAACCTGGTTTTCAGTCTTGATTTGGTTTTTTTTGGAGGTGGAATGACTTGCAGGCACTCCTCTGCCTTGGCAGTTCTCATGGAGGGAGTTTTAACACTTGTGGGAAATTTTCTATTAAGCATTTGTAAACTGTGCTGGAGCACAAGAAGTTACTTAAATTGCATCGAGCAAGCATGCTTAATGTTAAAAGAAAACACCACCACCAAAACCAAGCAAAAAAACCCCCTGGCATTTTCAAGATAATGAAATTCCCTCACTAGATCATGTTTTTACTAATTTTGGCTTCTGCTTCCCTGTGTTCTTTGGATAGAACAGGTGAGTGATACCACTGACATGTGAGACCTCAGAAATAACTCCTTGATCCCTCAGCCATGGAAATCAATAGACTTCAGTGTTGCAGTCTCAGACTTTAATTGCTGTGCTGAGTGACATGAGGGGATGGACAGTGATACTTAACCCATTTTGAAGATTTTTTGGATATATGTATGAAATTAGAGTCCAGTTTTCCTAAAGTTGGATGTATTGCAATTTTTTTATCTTATTCTTCAGAAATGGTAGCCAAATGCATGTGCATTCTTGTACATTTGACTACAATTCCTGAAGACAATGTTTTGAGGGTCAATACTCCATGTCTTGTTACCACAGAAGCAAACCTTCTAACCTTTCTTTCTCTACAGACGATTTTCTGACCCACACAGCTGGAGGGTTTATGCTGGGATTCTGAATCAGAATGAGATGCTCTTCAGAAGTGGATACAGAGTGCATCTGATTATTTCCCATCCGGATTACGACACAGATTCTAAAGACAATGATGTTGCCCTTATGAAGTTGGAGTCACCACTGAGTTTTACTGGTATGTATCCTGCTCTTCTTAAGGCAAAAATCCAGTGCCAATGAATACATCTTTTAAAACTTCTGAGTGTCATCAAGAAATCCTTGTGGGTACTTATGAGAAGAACATAAATGTGGGTACAGTCAACTTAGAGGCAGGGTGGAGGAAAAGACTGAGGGCACAGCCTCTGATTTTGTAAGTAGGATTTATTTAAGTCTGTTACATGTACAGGAGGTTTAGGCTCATCTCAATAATGTACTTTTATCTCAGAATGGTGCTTAAGTATTGCCACTGCTCTATGTGTCTTAGTGGAGCAGCTGACTACATCCTAAATCAATTTATCAATGATGGTCATCATTTGATGGTCATCATTTTGATGGTCAAAAATACCCAATCCCAGAACCAAACATTATAAGAAGTTCCTTTCATAAACATAGATGTAGGTTGTTTGTAAGCAAGGAGTACAAAATAACAAATGGTTATTAAACTTGCAGTGCTTTTCCTGTACAAGTTATTTGTATATCAGTGCATCAGCTTAAACCTGCTAGAAGTACTCTGGAAAGGATTTTCTGCTATTGAGAGGAGGGAGAGTGTGTGTTTACCAGGTTTTTGTGCTGCACACCTCTCGGGAATATATATATAGGGACTGAATTCTGCTTGCACTGAAATTATTTTCAGCAGAGTTTTGCAAAGAGAATGCAGAGCTGTTCAGTGTTTCAGAAGTTTTTCTTCTTTTTTGTCCTCTACTGACCAGAAGAGCTGGTGTTAATTGTTCTAGTTAGCCTGATGAATTGAGCGAGAACCACTAACTGCTAGTTCCTCAGTTTGAGGTGAAGATGAAGCAGATTTGAGGTGAAGATTTGATAGTCCTCAGGGAAAGGGCAGCTGGTAAACTTTCTGCTGCTGCCTGCATTGCACAGTGTTGCTCACCTGCAACGAAGGTAAAGTGCAGAGAAAATGTGTGGTGTGCAAGTGGTGGTGGTGCTGAGATACTTCATTTGCATTTATTTTTAATTCTGTCTGCACATCTGGGATTACAGATGTTACTCTGTTTGTTTTGCAGAAACTGTACGGCCAGTTTGTCTGCCAAATCCAGGAATGATGTTCCAGCCTGATCAGCAGTGCTGGATATCAGGGTGGGGAGCAGAATACCAAGGAGGTAAAGAGTGGTTCTGGTCTTCTAAATAAATAGTCCTCTTCAGCTTATGAATAACCATTTCATGGGCTGATTGGGCAGTTTGCTCTAGATCTGTTGATAAACTACTTTTTCACCCCTTTTACAGTCCCCAGTGTTTACCCAGGGCCTTCTGTCTCAAAGCAAGTTGTGATCTGCAGAGGGCTCTCAAATCAGTACTGGGGCCCAGAAATATTCACCCAGGAAACAATTCTGTGCCCCTGACAGCAGGGCCACCTCTCCTGTAACAGGGATTGCTGTGTGCCAAACCAGTCCTCTGGAGGTGGGAAAGGGCAGGAGCCTGTCCTTTCCTCCACCTCAGGCTAAAATAGCATGATGCAAGTAGATTTGTAAGAATGGAAAAGGGAGGAAAGGTTTCTTTCAGTAAAAGAAGGTATTGGGTGGGGAGGGGGGTGTTGAGGAAGCTGAGCCCTGAATATGGGAATTGCTGGCAGCTGGTGCTGGACCCTGAAACTATGGGGAGCTCCTCATCACCTCTTTCAGACTTATTATATTTTAAAAGTCCATCCTGCTGCTTCTAGTAAGATTATTTCATCTTGGACTGTGCTGGCTGTTGGGATTTGTAGTAGCAACTTAATGTGATGCCTATTCTAATTTTGTCTTTATATGTTTGTGCCTATTTCAATTTCAGGCAAAACATCAAACATCTTGAATTATGTTGCAGTGCCCTTAATAGAACGTTCAAGGTGTAATTCTCCCTCTATCTATAGTGGCATGATTTTGCCTACAATGATCTGTGCTGGAAATCTAGCAGGAGGAGTCGATTCCTGTCAGGTAATTATTCCTAATTAGCATCTAATAATGATCTGATTATTTTTGTGGTCTTTCACACGAACAAATCCCATGCCCTGCCCTCAAAATTAAAAGTTTCCATAACATTTGGTTGGACTTCAGGTTCCCCTTGTGGTGCATCCCTTTAAAAGCTTTTGTTTCATCTTCTGAATGGCTGCCAGTGCTGAGTTCTGTCTAAATACCCGAAGAGGGTGAGGCAGTTCTTATTAATGCTTCAAGGATGGTTTGTTATCTGGTACTTGAAAGTGATCAAATGCTCTTCATAATCACAGCATTATTAGCATTATTATGGTAATTATCACAGCATTATGCTTGTGAACAGTCAATAATGCAGGTCTTACTTAGGGCTGGGGCAAATGATTTTCATCCCTGTTGCAAGCAGACATCATTTAATACCAAAATTGCCATCACATTTTGTTTTAGTGACTGCCTAAAATGGCGGTTAGCTTTTTTTTTTTTTTTGCAAACTCAACCTGTATTCCTGCAGTGAAATGGATCTTATCTTTCCTGGTGGCCAGGTCACTAATGAAATGCTTGTGTTCTGTGCAGGGTGACAGTGGAGGCCCACTGGTGACTAACAAAAACTCTGTGTGGTGGCTGGTTGGAGATACCAGCTGGGGAACTGGCTGTGCTACTCCCAATAAACCTGGAGTGTACGGGAATATGACAGTGTTTACAGATTGGATTTATAGAAATATGCAGGTAAAATATTTGGAGTTTTTTTTGAAAATGTTACGTGTCCCAAATCCTGAAACACGATTTTATTTTTAAAAATAAATAAATAAATAAATGGGACTTGGCTGCTCATTAAGCTGTTTTGTTGGGAAGCATCCTAGTAATTGATAAGACAGAACTTGAACCTTTGTATTTTGTTTTGTTTTGTCTTTTAAACAGGCAAACAGATGACAACGACGTCTGATCGATGTTTCTGAGGACAAGAATAAATGAAGCCATGGGTGCCTGGGATATTTATTCACTTTGCAATTGATTTTTTTTTTTCTCTTTGAATTTTCTTTTTAAAAATGTCATGAAGGATTGCACACTTGGTTCTGTGCTGGCTACAGTGACTGATCGTAATCAGTGAAGGATTATCACAATGAGCACCTTTCTTCTCCTTGTGGTGCCTGGCAGAAAGTCATTCTGTCAACTGCTTGCTAAAATGTCTCTCTTTAGTTGAGTAACTTTCACTTGATAATCAGGTACAGGCTTATAATGGCAATTTAAATCACAATTTAATTTAAGATTTTCATAGCAGGATGCTGAGACAGTTGGTTTAGTAGTCTTTTAAATTAAATGTTAAATAATGTGAATGTTGAATCTCTGAGCTGCTGGTTGGCAATTTGAAAAGAAATTAATGTTTTTTTTAGTGTAGAATCATGGAGTGGTTTGGGTAGGAAGGGACCTTAAAGCTCATCCAGTTCCAACCCCTTGCCATGTGCAGGGACCCCTCCTACTAGCCCAGGTTGTTCCAAGCCCTGTCCAACCTGGCCTTGGACACTTCCAGGGATGGGGCAGCCACAGCTTTTCTAGGCAACATGTGCCAGGGCCTCCCCACCCTCACAGGGAAGACTCTCTTCCCAAAGTCTAATCTAAACCTACCCTCTTTCAGCCTGACATCACTACCCCTTGTCCTGTCCCTCCAGGCCCTTGTTCAAAGTCCCTCTCCAGCTCTCTAGTAGCCCCCTGTAGGTGCTGGAAGGGGCTCTGAGGTCTCCCTGGAGCCTTCTCCAGGCTGAACAACCCCAGCCTGTCCTCACAGCAGAGGTACTCCAGCCCTTGGTCCACCTTTGTGGCCTCCTCTGGACTCACTCCAATAGGCTCATGTTGGGGATCCCAGAGCTGGATGCAGCACTCCAGGTGAGGTCTCAGGAGAGCAGAGTAGAGGAGTATATGTGAAGGGAATTTTTCATGCACTACAGCAGAGGCACAGGAAAAAAAGAATACTGTACATTCAGGTAGTTAAAAATCCTCAGGATCTCAACACAGCAGTCACCCAAGTCAGATTGTCCGATGTGAGACCAGTCTGGCTGCCTCAGCCATTAAAAGTGCTGTTCTGCCTTAAAGCTGCTCTGAACCCAAAAAAGGCAACCCCTGCCATCATTTGCTTTGGAGGGTATGGAGAGGGATGTCAGGTATGGAGAGGGATGTCAGGTATGGAGAGGGATGTCAGGT